>NC_059288.1:7709316-7711816 GCF_017591435.1 Portunus trituberculatus
GCAGGAATGGTGAATGGATGAATGAAGAAATGTATAAGTAATAATGAGAAGCCAATACCTTTACTACGACTATAAGCAAGAGAGAGAGAGAGAGAGAGAGAGAGAGAGAGAGAGAGAGAGAGAGAGAGAGAGAGAGAGAGATAAATGGTCCTCAAACAGTGGTAGATGAATGGAATGCACTCAATAATCAGGATGCAAGTGCTGAGACATTAGGAAGCCGTGGAAGATTACACAAATTTATGGTGGAGGTGGAAAAAATGTGTGTGTGTGTGTGTGTGTGTGTGTGTGTGTGTGGATTGGTAGCAATGGTTAGGTGGTTACGGTGACTGGATAGTTTAGAGTAATTTGTTAGTTGTTAAGCCTGTCTTCCACGTAATGTATGGTTATTTCTTTTATATAAGAGGGAAAACTGACCAAAGGGTGACATAATCGCCTCCCCATCCCCGAAAAAAAGGCCTACTTGCTTGCCAGTTCCCTTGCAGGTCTGAGAGAGTTAGTCAAAAGAAAGGGATAAATGTGTTCAAACTTCTATTACTACTATTATTATTACTACTGGTGCTACTACTACTACTACTACTACTACTACTACTAATGATTATTGTTGTTTTCACCATTACAAGTCAACCTTTCTACTACTACTACTACTACTACTACTACTACTACTACTACTACTACTACTTCTACTACCACCAGATACTACTATTAACACGTGTCCTTCAATTAGACTATTCTACTTCACTATTTAATCCCTGAAACTTCCGGTCACCCACACACACACACACACACACACACACACACACACACACACACACACACACACCTTGACTCACCACCAGCGCCACAATCTTCTCAGCTTCACCCTGCAATATTGAAGCAACACAAGAGAACGAGAGAAAACGGAAATTTTTTAAGTGTAGCTAAAATATCGTTAGGTGTTCCCTCTTTCAACCTCCTTCAGTACTGGGACATGTTTTTACCTTGAGATTTATGTACCTTTAGACCATTTTATTGACATTAGGAAGGGTCTATGGAGGTCAGAAGATTAATGGTTAGAATCTTCATTAATTTAATCCCCCATATGAGTTTCTGAAGCTGTATAAAATCACCAAATAGTAAGCAGAATTTAAGACTGTGAGTTTTGTACGATTAGACCATTTTATTGACATTAGGAAGGCTCTATGGAGGTCAGAAGATTAATAGCCACAGTCTTCACTAATTCAATCCCCCACATGAGTTTCTGAAGCTGTATAAAATGACCAAATAGTAAGTAGAGTGAATATGGAAACGCGTCCTGGTGCTGAAGGGGTAAAACATCAAATTAAAAGCAACACAAAGTAAAATGAGCAAAGAAATATAAACAAAAGTAGAAAAAAAAATGAGGCAACGTAAGAGAACGAAGGAAAATAAGGGAACAGAACATAAGAAATAAAGGAAAAGAGAACCAAACACACATTTCAATAACCAGATAAAAAAGAAAAAAAGAAAAAGAAAACATGAGACACTAAAATAAGAAAAAAAAAAACACACAAGACAAAGGAAAAACAAACAAACACACATTTTAATAACCAGATAAGAAAAAGAATAAAAAAAAAACAAAAAATCGTAAAAATGCATTAATATATTCATTTTTTTCAACCCCACTGGACAAATAACAACCATCTTAGTGTAGGATTTAATAATGAAATAACTTACAGAATGAAAGTAGTAGCAGAGGTCCCTTGCAGTACCATCAACCATGTTTTTATAATATTTTTCTTTTTAAAGTGACACATACTGAAATTTCCCGGTAGAGTGCGGTAGTGTGGTGCGGTGTGGTGGTGGTGGTGGTGGTGGTGTGGAGAGGTACAGGAAGGAAGGAGGAGGAAGGAAGGAAGGAAGGAAGGAAGGAAGGAAGGAGCGAGGCGGCAGCAGTAGGTAGGGACTTTGGAGGGTGGGGGGGGGGAGCACTTCTCAGCCCTCATTATATCAGAAAAGTCAATCACTAGTCTGGAAGAAAGGTTGTATGAAAGACGAACATTTAACGAGAGGAGGAGAAGGAGGAGGGAGGTAAATAGGACGTAAAGAGGAGGGAAAGGGGAGGGAAATGGGAGACGCGAGCCACTGTTAGGGAGAAGGGTGTAGAGAGAGGGTAATGTTGATATGCATGAGTAAAGAAGGAGATCCCAGCCAAGTAAGTGTTCGGAGTCATGTGGTCGTGATGTCGTGAAGTCGGGTAGTCTGCGGCACATAACATAAGCACGGTAGAGGAAGACGTGTGACTGTCGTTCGAGATGCGCTTTTTTCTTCATCATTTTTTGACTTATTCTTTTATTATTATTATTTTTTTTAACAAGCACACCAAGAAGTTTGACTACTGGGACATTGAAAGCCTTTTAATTTTCTTCACCTTCTTCTTCATCTTCTTCTTCATCTCCTCCTTATCTTCTTCCTTTCTCTCTTGTGGTGCATTCATTCAAAACATCGTAATTCTTTTTTTTTTTTCAAGCTTTTTTTTTTTAGA
>NC_059288.1:7719316-7721816 GCF_017591435.1 Portunus trituberculatus
CTCTCAGGGTACGATGACACAATTCACTCCATTCATTCATTAATCTCTCTCTCTCTCTCTCTCTCTCTCTCTCTCTCTCTCTCTCTCTCTCTCTCTCACTCTCTCAAACATTCTTCATCTTTCTGTCTCTCTCCCTTAGCAATCTTTCTCCTGTATTCTCTCTCTCTCTCTCTCTCTCTCTCTCTCTCTCTCTCTCTCTCTTGAAATTCTATCCTCGTCTTTTCTTTCACATTTTTTCCTAATTCTCTTTTTCTTCTTCCTTCCTTCCTTTCTTTTTATCAGAGAGAGAGAGAGAGAGAGAGAGAGAGAGAGAGAGAGAGAGAGGAGACTGGAGGGGCATAAATGTCAGAGTAAAAGAGAGCAATAAGAGAAGAAAATAAGGAATAGCGAATAGAGATAGGAACGAAAGAAAGAAAGAAGAAGAAGAAGAAGAAGAAGAAGAAGAAGAAGAAGAAAGAATATAAATAGATAAAGAGAGAAAAAAAAATAAATAAAAAAAGCAAAAGAAAGAAGAAATACGAGAAAAATAATGAGAGAGAGAGAGAGAGAGAGAGAGAGAGAGAGAGAGAGACAGATAGACAGACATAATGAGAAACTGAAGACCATGATAAGCAAAGATGAATAAAGATGGGAAGAAGAGGAGGGAAGATAATGATGGGAGGTGATGGGACGGAAGAAGAAGGAAAGGAGACAGAAGGAGAGATGGGAATGAAATGAAGGAGATGGGATGGAAAATGAAAAGAGGGAATAGAGAGAGAATAGAGGAGAAAGGGAAGAGATAGATAGATAGATGAGAGAGAGAGAGAGAGAGAGAGAGAGAGAGAGAGAGAGAGAGAGAGAAAGGGTAGATATGAAGTGATGGAGTGTGGAGGAAGGGCATGACAGAAGGAAGGGGAGAGGAAGGAGGAGAGGAAGAGAGGGGAAGAGGGAGAGGGGAGAGGGAAGACATCAATATATTCAAAAGTCAGGATGTTTCAGGACTATCAATGCCGACTCTCTCTCTCTCTCTCTCTCTCTCTCTCTCTCTCTCTCTCTCTCTCTCTCTCTCTTATCACTTAATATGTCTATTTATCCGTCTGTCTATCCCTTCTTCTCTCCTTCTTTCCCTCCTTCCCTCCATACTTCCTTCTCTCCTCCTCCTCCTCCTCCTCCTCCTCCTCCTCCTCCTCCTCCTTCTCTTAATTACCTGGAGAACAGAGGACATCAAATTTCCTCCTTCACAACACTCTGGGCGAGATTCCATAACTTAAGAGGAGGAGGAGGAAGAGGAGGAGGAGGAGGAGGAGGAGGAGGAGGAGGAGGAGGAGGCGGAGGAGAACTAAATATAAAGGTAACAAAGGAAGAGGAAAAAGGAAGAAGAAACAAGAGAGCAAGAGAAGGGAAAAAAAGACAGGAAACAAGGAAGAAAAAGAAGAAGAAGAAGAAGAAGAAGAAGAAGAAGAAGAAGAAGAAGAAGAAGAAGAAGAGAAGGGGAAAGAGAAATATATATCAAAGAATAAACAAGAGGAAAAAAGAAGAGACAACAAAAGAAAAGAAGAAAGATAAAAGCAAGGAGGAGGAGGAGGAGGAGGAGGAGGAGGAGGAGGAGGAGGAGGAAAGACAAATAAAGAAAAGGAGAAAGAGAAAGAAAGAGAAAAGAAAGACGAAAATATATGCGGGCTATCTTTAGAACAGAGAGAGAGAGAGAGAGAGAGAGAGAGAGAGAGAGAGAGAGAGAGAGAGAGAGAGAGAGAGAGAGAGAATATGAAGGAGGGACTACTGGTGAGTGGGAGATTAGTGGAGGAAAGAGAAGGAGAAAATGGAGGAAAAAGAGAAGAAAAAAGAGGTGTTTTTGCCAGACAGGGGAAAAAACAAAGAAAAGACAGAGAGAGAGAGAGAGAGAGAGAGAGAGAGAGAGAGAGAGAGAGAGAGAGAGAGAGAGAGAGGAGGGAGAGGGGGACAGATGAGGAGGACAGATGGTGCGGGGGCGTATGAGAGAGAGGAGGAGGAGGAGGAGGAGGAGGAGGAGGAGGAGAGATTAGAAAAAAGAAAACAAAAACATGACAGTCTTGTGTGTGTGTGTGTGTGTGTGTGTGTGTGTGTGTGTGTGTGTGTGTGTGTGTGTGTGTGTGTGTGTGTGTGTGTGTGTGTGTGTGTGTGTGTGTGTGTGTGTGTGTGACTCATAACTTCCCAGTCAGTCATCACGTATCGATTCTCTTCTAAGATGTGTGTGTGTGAGAGAGAGAGAGAGAGAGAGACAGAGAGAGAGAGAGAGAGAGAGAGAGAGAGAGAGAGAGAGAGAGAGGTAAGGAAGGAGGTGAGGTGGAGGAGATTAAAAGGAGAATAAGAAAGAAAAGAGAGATAAAAAAGAGATAATTGGTGTAAGGAGATAAAGCTTTTTGTAATCTCCACAAGTCATCTCCACATAGTAGTCTCCTGCAGTTTATCTCCCTATACTCATCTCCCAAGGCTATCTCCCACTCATCTCCCGAAATTAATCTCCTCTCCATTTTAATATTTC
>NC_059288.1:7746816-7749316 GCF_017591435.1 Portunus trituberculatus
CTCTGTGTGTGTGTGTGTGTGTGTGTGTGTGTTTGTGTTTCTATCCTGTGTGAAGGTCAATAGAATAAACTGTTTTTCCTTTTTCCTTCCATGCCAACGTGTGTGTGTGTGTGTGTGTGTGTGTGTGTGTGTGTGTGTGTGTGTGTGTTTCTCCCCACACTCATTCTTTCTTTGTATTTTCCTTTCAGACCTTTCTCCAGTGATTACAATTCCTCCCCTCCCTCCACTTCCTCCTCCCTCCTCCCTCCCTCCCTCCCTCCCTCCCTCCCTCCATTACCTCCCCTCAAGACACCCTCCTCCTTTCCTCCATTTCTTTCTTTTCTCTCCATTCCTCCATTTTCTTGGCTACATACTCATTTTCTCTTTTTTTTTCTCCATTCACCCCTCCTTCTTTCCTCCTTTTCTTTGTTTCCTCCTCTCCATTTTTCCATTTTTTTTACACATTTTCATCCTCCTCCTTTCCTCTTTTTCTCCCTTTTCTTCTCTCTTTTCCTCTATTTTTTGTCTATACAGTTCTCATCTTCCTTACTTTCTTCCTCTTTTCCTCCTCTTCCTTTTTTCTCCTTTCTTTTTTCCTCCTCTCTATTCCTCCATTTTTACTTACATACTCAGTTTCCTTTCTTCCTTCCTTCACTCACCCTATTCTTTCCTCATTTGTCCTGTTTCCTCCTCTTCTTTCCTTCATTCTCTTACTAAAATTCCTCTTTTTCCTTTCCTTCTTTCTTCCATCTTCCTCAACAAACACTCCCTCTTATTTTACCATTTTCAAACCATTTCTTCCCTCCTTTCCTTTGAATCTCCCTGGAAAATCACAGTGGCTTCCTTTCACCCTTCTCTCCACCTTCCCCCTACGATGTCTCTCCTCCTTTCATTCATATTTACCTCCCTGGACACATTCCCCCCTATTCCTACCTCCTGTCTCCTCTCTCCCACACACTAGACCCTTTCTTTCTGTCTCTGTGTCCCCTGACGTGCGCAGCTTTTGTCTGGTGTTGCAGTGAAATGGCCCACTTGCTGCTCCTCTCTTTGTTGTTTTCTCCTTGTTGTTCGCTTCTGGTTCACAGTGGTTGCCTCCGTCACTCCCCGGGGCTTGTGTGTGCCTCCTGCTCTGTCTCCCAGTCTGAACCGGTCGAAAAGGTGAGCGGACGAGTGGGTGGAGGTGTGACAAAAGGGTCAACAGGTGTGTACATGTGTGTGGGAGGTGTGGTGGCGTGTGTAGCAACGGGTAAGCTGAATGCAGGTGTGTACATGTGTGTAGTTGGGTGTTTGGGTGGAGAATTGAAGGGTGACATGTGGAGAAGGGTAAAACATGGATGTAGAAGGAATGTGTAAGTGTGGAGAGGAGAAGAAGAAGGATGAAATGTGTAGAAGGGTAAAGAAATGTGTAAATGAAATGTGTATAGGTGTGTAGAGGTGTACTGGGGTGAAAAATAGAAGGTTGACATGTATAGAAGAATAAGAAATAGATGTAGAAGGAGTGTGTAGAGGTGTAGAAGGGTGTAAAGAAGGCAACGAATAGAAACAATGCAATACGTGAACTAGAAGGAAGAAGTGAAGGAGAATATTTTGTAGGGAAGAACTGAAGGAAGGAGATAGAGAGGATGAAGAAAGGTTAAAAGAAAAAGTAGATAGATTACTGGACACACAGGAGGAGGAAAAAGGGAAGAACACAGAAAGAAAGGAAAGTAAGTAAAAAGAAAGGAGGAGAAGGAGGAGAAAGAGGAAGAGGAGGAGAAGGAGGAGGAAGAGGAGATGTAAAAGCATAATAAGATGTAATAAAAAAGGAATTGTGAGTGAAAAAAAAAGTTATATCCATTTGTGTTTTAGAAAGTTAGTTACTATTACCACCACCACCACCACCACCACCACCACCATCACCTCCACCTCCACCACCAGCCAAGCAGAGTTATCAACTTTATCCCGCAGCTCATCACCAGTGTTGCCAACTAATAATAGGGTCAAAGTGATTATTTATAACGCTCTCTCTCTCTCTCTCTCTCTCTCTCTCTCTCTCTCTCTCTGTGTGTGTGTCATGAAAATAAATTATGTTAATGTATTCATGCCATATTTTGCCTTATCGATGTAATGATATGATAATAATAATAATAATAATAATAATAATAATAATAATAATAATAATAATAATAATAATAATAGTAGTAGTAGTAGTAGTAGTAGTAGTAGTAGTAGTAGTAGTAGTAGTAGTAGTAGTGGTAGTAGTAGTAGTAGTAGTAGTAGTAGTAGTAGTAGTAGTAGTAGTAGTAGTAGTAGTAGTAGTAGTAGTAATAATAATAATAATAATAATAATAATAATAATAATAATAATAATAATAATAATAATAATAATAATAATAATAATAATAATAATAATAATAATAATAATAATAATAATAATAATAATAATAATAATAATAATAATAATAATAATAATAATAATATAGCCATCATCATCATTATCATCATCATCATCTTTACTATCATTATTACCTCCACTCTTCAT
>NC_059288.1:7754316-7756816 GCF_017591435.1 Portunus trituberculatus
CTCTTCCACTATCTCTCCCTGCCCTTGATGACTCTCTCTCTCTCTCTCTCTCTCTCTCTGAAGAAATTGAGTTTTTTTTCGCCTACTCTTTTCTATCTCATTTTTTGAGTGATGTCGCTTCCTTCTCCTCCTCCTCCTCCTCCTCCTCGTCCTATTCATTGTCATCTTCCTCCTCCTCCTCCTTCTCCTCCTCCTATTCATTGTCATCTTCTTCTTCCTCCTCTTCCTCCTCCTCCTCCTTCTCATTATTATTCCAGAAACGACTTTTTCCTCGATGTTTCTACTTACTTTTTCCTCTTTTTCAATTTCTAACATGCATCTTCCTCCTCCTCCTCCTCCTCCTCCTCCTCCTCCTCCTCCTCCTCCTCCTCCTCCTCCTCCTCCATCTACTTTTTGTGCTCTTTCATCTTCTCTTTCTTTTAAAATTCCGGATCGCCTCTTCTTAATTTTGTCTTCCTTTTCATGTCCATTGATTTTTGTTCATTAGGTAAATTTTTCTCGTCTCTCTGTGCTTCTCGTTCTGTTTTTCCTTGCATTTCTCTTCTTAATCTTCCTTCTCTTTCCTTCCTTTCCTCCGTCTATCCCTTTTCTCGTTCTTCTTCACCCCTCTTGCTGTTGTCTTTTTTTTTGTATTTTTTTTCCCTCCTTCCTGCCTTCCCTTCCTCCTGTTTCTCGTTGCGGTGTGTAATTTCGTGTAATCATATGTAATTTAACTTGCTTCCTTATCTTTCAGGCGAGGAACGTAACGAGAATACCTGATTATTACTTTAGCCATTCCTTCACTCCTTATCACAACACTAATGCTAATTTAGTGTCACGTAACCACATGTTTCTAAATCCCAATTATTTTTCGCCCTTCACCCCCTTCAGTACCAGGACGTGTTTTATATTTTTTTTTTTTTTTTTTTTTTTACATTACAAGGGCACTGGCCAAGGGCAAACAAAGTGTACAGTATGGAAAAAAAAATCCCGCTGGTTGCCAGGCCCTGTTAAGAGGAAAGTAGAAGAGAAAAACAAAAAATCTAAAAGGAGGGTCCAGTTAACGTAAGAGGTGTCTTGACACTCCTCTTTTGAAAGACTATTTGGCGATTTTATAAAGCTTCAGAAACTCATGTATGGGATTAAAATAGTGAAGACTCTGGTCATTAATCTTCTGACCTCCATAGACCCTTCCTAACGTCAATAAAATGGTCTAAACGTACCCAAATCTCAAGGTAGAAATGCATCTCAGTACTGAAGGGGTTAGGAACATATATACACTGTTTTTTTTTGTATATGTAAAATAGAATAATATAAAAAGGCACTCTAATGGAAAAAGAATAATAAAACATCATGTATTCAACTCCTTCAATGAGACTAGAGTAAGAGACAAGACAGAAAGCGCCTCTAAGTGACGGTGGATGAGGGAAAGAGACGCAACGGTGAATCAATAGCGAGTTTAAAAAAAATATTAGATACATTTATGAATACTAATGATAAGTGAAAGTGGGGTTGGTAAGGTTTTATGTAGCAACTAACACGTGTCTCTCCCCTCTCTCTCTCTCTCTCTCTCTCTCTCTCTCTCTCTCTCTCTCTCTCACAAAAAAGAGCTTCAAAATATGTTCCTGTTTTACTTTCATTGTATTCCTCTGTGTTCTTCTTTTTCTTCTTTTTTTTCTTCCTCCTCCTCCTCCTCCTCCTCCTCCTCCTCCTCCTCTCTCTTCTTCTTCTTCTTCTTCTTTCACCTCCTCGTCTTCTTCTTCTTCTTCTTCTTGTTCCAGTTCTTATTATTTTGTTTTGTTCTTGTTCTTGATGTTCTTGTAGTTCTTATTCCTCTTTTCCTTTTCCTCTCCCTCCTTCTCCTCCTCCTCCACCTCCTCCTCCTCTTTTTCCCCCTCCACGTCTTCTTCTTGTTCTTGTTCTTGTTCTTGTTCTTGTTCTTGTTCGTCTTTTTCTTCTTCTTCTTCCTCCTCCTCCTCCTCCTCCTCCTCCTCCTCCTCCTCCTCCTCCTCCTCTCCGTTTTCTTCCCCCTCTCTCTGCTTGTAATCCTCATCATTACACTCACCTATATATTTATGGTTCTGTATTTAAACAAGAAAGATTCCTTCCTTCGTGGAACGCATTAGAGATTACAGACCTCTCTCTCTCTCTCTCTCTCTCTCTCTCTCTCTCTCTCTCTCTCTCTCTCTCTCTCTCTCTCTCTCTCTCTCAGAATCTAAAAATCAGTTTCTCAGAATATCAAGTACGTTATAAGAAGGAGGAAGAGAAGTAGGAGGAGAAGGAGGAGGAGAGAAAGAAGAAGAAGAGGAAGAAGAAGAAGACGAAGACGAAGAAGAAGAAGAAGAAGGTTTACTGTCAAAAATTAGAAAAAAAACTAGATTGAAGAGAGAGAGAGAGAGAGAGAGAGAGAGAGAGAGAGAGAGAGAGAGAGAGAGAGAGAGAGAGAGAGAGAGAGAGAGAGAGAGAGAGAGAGAGAGAGAGAGAGAGAGAGAGAGAGAGAGAGAGAGAGAGAGAGAGTACT
>NC_059288.1:7771816-7774316 GCF_017591435.1 Portunus trituberculatus
GGCCGTGGTGTTGTGGGGCGGGGACGTGTTAGGGAGCGGACTGGCCTGCCTGGCGGGGGCCGCCGAGCACAGGAGGGACGGGGGGGCAGGAAGGACACCCGAGCGCTGGCGAGCACCCGTAGAGCCCAGGGTGAAGGGTGAAGGCGGGGTGCCCCGGAGTGCCGCCGCTGCTGGTGGAGGGTGTCGTGCCGCGGGCGGTGTGGTGGTGAGGAGCGGGTGAGGCGGCGGAGGCGGCGTGTGAGGCGGGCAGGACTGCAGGCTGCTGCTGGTTGCCGCTCACCGAGGGCCCTCACTTCACTGACTGACTCGCTCCTGTGACCGCCGAACGTACCGCGATTATGTGCCGAGGTTGGACGCCCTCCCATTGGCTGCACTGCCTCGCCCCGCCCACAACCGCCCACGCACGACGCAACGCGCAGCTGCTTCAACTCTTCATTGATAACTTTGAAACGACACACCGACCTCCCGCGCCTCTTACTAAACCTGAGGCTCACACGCT
Organism: Portunus trituberculatus; assembly: GCF_017591435.1. Classification (NCBI taxonomy): domain Eukaryota; kingdom Metazoa; phylum Arthropoda; class Malacostraca; order Decapoda; family Portunidae; genus Portunus; species Portunus trituberculatus. The sequence goes on from NC_059288.1 coordinate 7,772,316, forward strand.
GAGGCGGCGCCGCGGCCTCCGTCAGCGGGAGGCGAGGAGGCGGCCCTCGAGCGGCAGCCGGCCGGGATCAATGAATCCTGAGGCTGCCAGGGCGGGGCGCGGTGGCAGGTGCGAGGGTGTGGCCGCCCAGGTGTCCGCCCACATGGCCACACCTAGCGTGTCACCATTCACCTTTACCGCCCCGCGGGGCTAATTGTGGCGGCGGCCGCCTCCCCACTAGCGTGTCGGCGCGTCCCGCCCTCCCCGGCGGCGCCTGGTGCGTCTGGCTGGAGCAGGGCGCGGCAGGGCGCGGCCAGGTACCGCCCTCCGCTGATCCCTGGAGACCAGGGCCATCTTGGCGGCGCCGCGCTAACAACTCCCTCCTCCTCACGCGACCACACCCTCCCTGGTCCGGCCACGCCGCACCCAAGCCCGCCCCGCACCTCGCCCACGCCCACTCCCAGCGAGGCAGGGTGGAGACGCGCCGCCCGCCAAGGTGTGCTCGCCCCCTCCCACTCCCTCTTCACCCATGCCACCACACCCAGCAGCGATCACCGCCTTCCCGCCACGCCCACACCCACGCGGGCGGGGCTCCTCGAAGCACTCGGGACGAATGTGTGGCGTGCGACCAGCCAGCCACACCTCCGGAAGAGTCAGGCGGCAGCGGGGCGCGGGTGTGGCCAGGCGGTGGGTGTGGCGCCGCACAGGTGACTCGCTGCCAGAGGTGTGGGCCGCCATCTTCCCTCACCGCGGACCACTCCTTCACCACACCCTCACCTCACTTCCCCACACCCTCACACCACGCCCCCTCGCCATGCCGGCACGCCCACCACCCACACACGCCCCCTCGCAATGCCAGTCAGCTCGCCACACCCTCACCACCACCCACACATTGGCCCCACACACACACACACACACAGACACCATAGCGTCACACCACCACACCACACCACACCACCACCACACCACACCACCTACTCACCGTACCAAAAACTCGTAAAAACAAGAATAAATACCTCCTACAAATACCAGAGTCTTTCCACAGCGCGCCTCCTCCAGCAGCGGCTGACACTGAGCACCGCCCCACCAACACACTCACTAAACACACGGCGTCTAATGAACAATGGGCTGATCTGTACACTCTCTTGCGCTAATACTAACTTGACCCATTCAGCACCATGACGCGTTTCCATACAAATTCTGCTCACTAATTTGGTGATTTTACACACCTTCAGAAACTCATGTAGGAGATTAAAATAGTGAAGACTCTGGCCATTGACTTTCTGACCTCCATAGACGCTACCTAATGTCAATAAAATGGTCTAATCGGACACAAATCTCAAGGTTGTAATGTGTCCCAGTACTGAAGGGGTTGAAGACACGCAGCTGGTAATAATCTAAGCTGTTTATTGCGGTAAAGAGACAAAAAATAATAGAAATGAGACAGGAATGTTAAATGATTAGTAGGAGAGACTGAGTAACATTTGAGAGCAGAGTGGTAGACAGACACACAAATAGACAGACAGAGATAGACAGAGAGACAAAAAATGTTTAATGATTAGTAGGAAAGAATGAGAAATATTTAAGAGCACAGTGGTAGACAGACACACAGATAGACAGAGATAGACAGAGATAGACAGAGAGACAGAGTGAGAGCCATATAATAGATAAGCAGAGGATAAGTAGATAGATAAATAAATGAATAAACAAGACCAAGGTAACATTTCACTAGCACTAAGAAAACACCCACGAAATGATAAATGAAAAACGAATGACAAAAAATTAATAAAATAGACACAACAAGGAATAAATAACACTAAATAAAAAAAAATGAATGAAATTAGTGATCAAAAAATAAACAAATAAACAAAACTCCCACAATGCAACACACCATTCATGAGAGTGACAAAATGAATGAATGAGAGAATGAATGAAGGAGAAAATGAGAAATATTACGGAAGGAGGAAGATGAGAAAAATCATGAGGATGAGAGGAGGAAGAGAAGGAGGAGGAAAATGATGA
>NC_059288.1:7789316-7791816 GCF_017591435.1 Portunus trituberculatus
ACCTTCCTTCATCATTTCTATCTCATTTCACAACCTTCCTTATACACCAAACTAAACCTTCATCTTTTATTTGCCCAGCATCGTGCAATGACGTACTAAAAACATTCCAAATCCCTTTTAACAGGATCGGAAAACAAGCACACGTCCTTGTTTTGGCCCCCAGCGAGTCGTGATGTTGTGTAGCTGCAGTTAAACGCGATTCCTTAAAGCTGAACGGTCTGATTAATTTCACAGGAGGGAATGAGTTGACAGTACAGCATAGCCAGCGCCAATCACCTGTCCTCCTCCTCCTCCTCCTCCTCCTTCTATTCTTCCTCCTCCTACTCCTCTTCTTCCTTCTCCCAGTGACAGGATCCTTACTCGAAATCGGCTCCACTAATTGAGATGCGATTCCCACACTCACCTGTCTGGCACTAAGGCAGGTTCCTAATCCACACCCACACCTGGTCTACTCTCAGGTGGGTTTGCCAATCAACCTTCTCTCCCTACTTTCCCATGAAGTGATTTTAATGATTTATGTTACCTGGGTGCATCTTAATCGTCCTTACCTTAATTGTTTGGCCAGGTATGTACTCTCTCTCTCTCTCTCTCTCTCTCTCTCTCATCTTAAAAATCCTTTGTTGATTGTGTAAAAATATAATTATCAAGTATTTTCATGTGGCTTAATCCAGAGAGAGAGAGAGAGAGAGAGAGAGAGAGAGAGAGAGAGAGAGAGAGAGAGAGAGAGAGAGAGAGAGAGAGAGAGAGAGAGAGAGAGAGAGAGAGAGAGAGAGAGAGAGAGAGAGAGAGAGAGAGAGAGAGAGAGAGAGAGAGCCTTTTCATCCTGCTTTCCTTCCTATCATTATGTTCACGAGGAGGAGGAGGAGAAGAAGGAGGAGGAGGAGGAGGAGGAGGAGGAGGAGGAGGAGGAGGAGGAGGAGGAGGAAGAGGAAGAGGAGGAGGCAATAAGAAATTAGTGTGGCATCTCAACATCCCTTTATCTTTCCTTATCTCTCTCTCTCTCTCTCTCTCTCTCTCTCTCTCTCTCTCTCTCTCTCTCTCTCTCTCTCTCTTTCTCACGTCCTTACTCTCTCAAATTATCACAATATTTAAGCATCACCACCCTATGCACACTCACGCCTCTACACGCCCACGCACGACAACACACGCCCACGCACACCCACGCCAGCAACTTATCAAGGCGCCCTGAAGGTTGGCTAATGTGTGAAGCAGTGGAGGCGACCAAAGCTATTATGGTAATGACTCGTGGCCTCCTAGTCTTCTCTTTTATCCCATGCTTCCCTTGTCTTCATCTCCCTTCCTCTTGTCTCTCTTCCCTTCTCCTCTCTTCTCTTTTCTTCTCTTCTGTTTTGTCTCCTTTTGTGTTTCTTCTTGTGTGTTTTTTTTTTTTTTTTCTCTTCTGTCTATCTCTTATTTTCTCTTCTTTTCTTCTTTTCTTTTCGTCTCTCTCTCATTTCCCTTCCTTTTCCTTCTTTCTTTTCTTCTCTCTTTTTTCTTTTCCCGTATTTCTCTCTCTCTCTCTCTCTCTCTCTCTCTCTCTCTCTCTCTCTCGCGCTGCCGTCCTAAATAGATAATGAATGAATGGGTGTCAGGTGAATGCGTGGGTGAATACATGAATGAGGGACTGAGTAGCAGGGCGGTGAATTGACAGAAGCGGGAGGGATGTAATGTATGTATGAGAACAGCAATGATGGTGGTGGTGGTGGTGGTGGTGGTGGTGGTGGTGGTAGTAGTAATTGTTGTTTTTCGTGTTGTTGTTGTTGTAGTGGTGGTGGTGGTAGTAGTAGTAGTAGTAGTAGTAGTAGTAGTAGTAGTAATAGTGGAAGTTAGCAGTAATGGTAGTTGGTATTAGTAGTAGTAGTAGTAGCAGCAGAAGTAGAAGTAGAAGTAGTAGTAATAGTAGCAGTAGCAGTAGCAGTAGCAGTAGTAGCAATAGAAATCTAACCTAACCTAACATACTAACACACACACACACACACAGACACAGACACACACACACAGACACACACAGACAGACTCCTGCAGATTCCTCACAACGCTGGCCTTAATAAGGAAGAAAGGCGAAGGATTCATTAACGCACGAAAGAAGAGAGTCCTGCTGTGATCCTGGCCAATATTCGCCACCCATCCTGGCCACCTAGGCAGTTATAGGGCGCGAAGGACTCCTCATAGAACCAGCCGTGGGATCAGAGAGAGAGAGAGAGAGAGAGAGAGAGAGAGAGAGTATATTTTCACGAAAGGAGGAGAAAATTGTATAAGGAAAAGTTACTCGTGTGTGTGTGTGTGTGTGTGTGTGTGTGTGTGTGTGTGTGTGTGTGTGTGTGTGTGTGTGTGTGTGTGTGTGTGTGTGTGTGTGTGTGTGTGTGTGTGTAGTACCTGCATATAGTCAAGGTGACACTACCCACACATACGCAGATGAGAGAGAGAGAGAGAGAGAGAGAGAGAGAGAGAGAGAGAGAGAGAGAGAGAGAGAGAGAGAGAGAGAGTAGACATGTGAATT
>NC_059288.1:7806816-7811816 GCF_017591435.1 Portunus trituberculatus
CTCTCTCTCTCTCTCTCTCTCTCTGTCTCAACACCCACGCCTTTAACACAAAATAGCGCGGCACAGTTTCGGAACGCCCACACACGCGTCTGCATCAAGAATGAAGCATGTCCCTCATTACCACGGTGAAGCCTGGACACCTTGTGAATATTTCCCTCCCTCCCTCCTCTCCTCTCCCCTCCCTTTTCCCCTCCCCTGCTCTCCTCTTCCCTTCCTTTTCCTTCCCTCTTCTTTTTTTTTCCTCTCGTCCTTCCTTTTCTCTTACCTTCCTTTCTCTCAACTTCTCTCCTCTCTCCCTTCCCTCTCCCCTCCCTTCCCTTTCCCCTTTCCCCTCCTCTCCTCTTCTCTCCCCTTTCCTCTCCTCTTCTTCTCTTCTCTCCTCCTTCCTTCCTTTCTCTTACCTTCCGTTTCTCTCACATTCTCTCCTCTCACCCTTTCCTCTCCCTTCTTTTCTTCTCCTTTCTCCCTTTCCTTCTCTCCCCTCCCTTCCTCTCCCCCTTCTCCTCTCCCATTCCTTCCTCTCTTTTCCCCCTTCCCTTCCTCTCTCTCTCTCTCTCCTCCCATCCCCTCTCTTTCTCTCCTCTCTTCTTCCTTTCTTTTTCCTCTCCTTTTTCCTCCCCTCTTCTCTCCTTCCCATCCTCTCCTTTCCCCTCCTGTTCTCTTCTCTCTCCTCTCCTTCTCGCCGCACCACAAATCTCTAATGTGTGTGTGTGTGTGTGTGTGTGTGTGTGTGTGTGTGTGTGTTTTGATATTTAAGTTATTTTCAATTTTTTTGTATATTGTTAGAAAAATCAGTACTTTTTATTCTTTTTCCTTTTTTTTTTTTTCTTTTTATATATTGAACGTGGTTGGTGAAACTGAAACGCTACTTTGGGAAAAATAAGTAAAAATGCATCCCTATCTCATTTACACTTAAAAACAAAATACTGACACTAACTGAATGATAAAAACAAACAAGCATTACACACTTGACCCCTTCAGTACCACAAGACGCGTTTCCATATTCATTCTGGTGACTATCTGGTGATTTGACACAGCTAGTTACACACACCTTATTACTTGCGGCTCTCTCACAGCAGCAGTGTAGGAAGTATTAGCTGTTAGCCCCTAGACTACCATAAGACGCGTTTCCATATTCATTCTGGTGAGTATTTGGTGATTTGACACAGCTTCAGAAACTCATGTTGGGGGATTAAAATAGTGAAGACTGTGGCCATTAATCGTCTAATCGTACACAAAACTCGTATTTCTATATTCATTCTCCTTACAATTTGCTGATTTTACACAGCTTCAGAAACTCATGTGGGGAGATTCAAATAGCCAAACCTCTGAACCATTAATCTTGCCCTCCATAGACCCTTGCTAATGTCAATAAAATCTAATCACACCCAAAACTCAAGGTAAAAATGCGTCCCAGTACTGAAGGGACTGAAAAAAAAAAGAAATCAAGTCACTAAGAAGACTAAGTAAAGGTAAATAAAACTCAAATCTGGAGGAAGAGGAGGAAGGGAAGTTGAGGAATGAGAAGACTGAGACAAAGGGAAGTGGAAGCAATATAGAGAGATCCATGGAAGGGAGGAAGGGTGGAAGGGTGGAAAAGTAAAATGCGTCAATATGGAAGGGCATGAAAGCTAATCTGAATAGTAGAGTTTGTGAAGGAAGGACGGGTTTAAACTTGTGTGTGTGTGTGTGTGTGTGTGTGTGTGTGTGTGTGTGTGTGTGTGTGTGTGTGTGTGTGTGTGTGTGTGTGTTTCTGGGTGTTCTTTAGTACCTATGTGTTATTTGCGTGTTTGTAGTCACGTCACGCTCAAGTCACGGTCATGTCACGCTCACGTCACGGTTATGTAACTTATGATGTGTTTTGATATGCACAGTGAGCGTCAATATATATGTTTATGACTCTTATAGTGTTCGTGTTTAATTCTTTCATTCTCTCTCTCTCTCTCTCTCTCTCTATCTATCTATCTTCACCATCTATTTACTTCACGTGTCTCTTTTCTCTACGCGTGTGAATGAATGTACGAATAGATGGAAGCTGAGTTCATAATTTTAGGCGTTCGAGTGTGAGAGAAAAAAAAAGGCATCACATTTGTTAATTAATTTTTTAGCACATGTAATCCACATCAGGAAAGAATGCGTAATAATATCATCATTTTTACACTCTTCATATTCTCTCTCTCTCTCTGCCTCTCTCTCTCTCTCTCTCGGTAATTATGTATGTGTGTGTGTCTGTGTGAGAGAAAGAAAAAGAGTGAGAGAGAGAGAGAGTGGGTGGGTAGGTGTGCGTGTGTGGGTGTAATCTCTCTCTCTCTCTCTCTCTCTCTCTCTCTCTCTCTCTCTCTCTCTCTCTCTCTCTCATATGTAAAGCGAGTGTTTCTGTTATAAAGATTTCAGGAAAGAGAGGCAAAAAGGCTTGGATGTTTTAATTAATGTTGGAATCTCACTTCATAATGAAACGATGGAGAACAGCCTGCGATGGAATTTCATCACATATTTTGCCCCCTAAGTGTGTGTGTGTGTGTGTGTGTGTGTGTGTGTGTGTGTGTGTGTGTGTGTGTGTGTTATCCAAGCCTCCATGAACCAGTTTTAAGTGGCTTTCTTTACCTCTTTCCCTCCCTCCCTCTCTCTCTCTCTCTCTCTCTCTCTCTCTCTCTCTCTCTCTCTAGGTGGAGAAAACACACACACACACACACACACACACACACACACACACACACACACACACACACACACACACACACACATTTTAGCCTTTTTTTCACAAGTACTTCATTTCATACAACACACACACACACACACACACACACACACACACACACACACACACACACACACACACACACACACACAGCTAACTAAGGAATCAATGCCTGGCGCCTTCTATATGTACACCAGCTTAAAGATGCTGGTACCTTGACTATAACTACCACCACCACCACCTCTACCACCACCACCTCTACCACCACCACCGCCACCACCACCACCACCACCGGCCCCTCGTCATATTCCCCTTCTCTATCCTGCTTTTCCACTATTTCTCTCCGTTATCTCCTCCTCCTCCTCTCTCCTCCTCCTCCTCCTCCTCCTCCTCCTCCTCCTCCTCCTCCTCCTCCTCTTCCTCCTCCTCATTCTGTGTCAGTGTGGAGGGTGTACTCGATGCAGGAAGAGGAGAGAAGAGAGAGGAGAGAGAGAGAGAGAGAGAGAGAGAGAGAGAGAGAGAGAGAGAGAGAGAGAGAGAGAGAGAGAGAGAGAGAGAGAGAGAGAGAGAGAGAGAGAGAGAGAGAGAGAGGAACTGGGTGTGTGGGAGAAAAGCTAATAAAATAGAGACAAATGGGAAGAGAGAGAGAGAGAGAGAGAGAGAGAGAGAGAGAGAGAGAGAGAGAGAGAGAGAGAGAGAGAGAGAGAGAGAGAAAACAATAATAATAATAATAATAATAATAATAATAATAATAAAATAATAATAATAACAACAACAACAATAACAACAACAACAACAACAACAACAACAACAACAATTTAAAATACACGAATAAGAAATTACTCCACATATAGGCTCACCTTTTAATTATTCTCATCCATCCTACTTCCTCTCTCTCTCTCTCTCTCTCTCTCTCTCTCTCTCTCTCTCTCTCTCTCTCTCTCTCTCTCTTGGATACTGAGACTTTCAATATTTCCCTCTATTTTCTGCCACTTGAACTGAGACACACTCTTCTAAATTGCAGCTTAAACATTTCTGGCAGTTGTTGATAGAGGAGGAGGAGGAGGAGGAGGAGGAGGAGGAGGAGGAGGAGGAGGAGGAGGAGGAGGAGGAGGAGGAGGAGGAGGAACAAATGATGAAACCGAGTATTTCTTCTCCTTTCTGTCAAAACACGAACCGTTTGCTTAAAATATAAAGAAAAAAAGAGAGAGAGAGAGAGAGAGAGAGAGAGAGAGAGAGAGAGAGAGAGCATAAAGATAATCTTGTGTCTCTTTTTTGCTTTGCTTTACGAGAATCAATGTTTTTTTCTTCATTATTTTATTCTTTCATTGAGGAGTGTCTGTTCAAATAATCTCTTTCTCTCTCTCTCTCTCTCTCTCTCTCTCTCTCTCTCTCTCTCTCTCTCTCTCTCTCTCTCTCTCTCTCTCTTTCTTGTCACTTTCTTTGTTATTTTCCTTTCCACATCCCTTCACTTTCCTTTCTTCCAATACTTTCCAATACTCTCTCTCTCTCTCTCTCTCTCTCTCTCTCTCTCTGTGTGTGTGTGTGTGTGTGTGTCAGCACGTAAAGCATAGGGCGTTGGGGACATGATAGGCCTAATCTCTCTCTCTCTCTCTCTCTCTCTCTCTCTCTCTCTCTCTCTCACCTACATTTCTTCCTTTAACATGTACATTCTCTCAAAATTAGGTTAGGTTAGGTTAGCTGACCTTAAGTTGAGCTAATGTAATGCTAATCTAAGTCTACTGTGACCTAACTTGACCTAACTTGACCATAGCTGACCTTAAGATGACCTAATGTAATGTTAATCTGAGTGTAGTGTGACCTAATTTGACCTTACTTGACCCTAGCTGACCTTGACCTAATGTAATGCTAATCTACGTGTAGTGTGACCTAATTTAACTTAAGTTGACCTAATGTAATGTTAATCTAATTCTACCGTGACCCAACTTGACCCAACTTGACCCAACTTGACCTAATGGCTTTACAGGACGCTCTGAGGTCACAGCTACTGACGTCACCCGTGTTACTTCATGCTTCATCGATCTCTTCTCCTCGTTCACTCTCCTGTCACGTTCCTTGTTTACGTTCAGGAATCCGAGTTAATTTTTTTCCTCCCTGACGTCACTGAGGCGCGCTGAGTGACGTCACGAGTTAGTTAGTCTGACGTCACGGATGGTTGGAGTGGGTGGAGTGGGTGGAGTGGGCGGAGTGGCTAAATGTCTGCGTGGTTGCCTCTACTCCACACACATTCCTGCGTGACTGATAATGCCCAGGAAACGGACGAGGAATGAGCGGTCAAGAA
>NC_059288.1:7816816-7821816 GCF_017591435.1 Portunus trituberculatus
AGTGGTAGTGGTAATGGTAGTAGTGGTGGTGGTGGTGGCAGGTGATAGATGGATGGAAGCGGTATATTTATTTACAACACCACGTTCATTAAAACGTTCCAAAAGTTAATACTAAATGCAAAACAATGGTATGTATAGTGGTGGTGGTGGTGGTGGTGGTGGTGGTGGTGGTGGTGGTGGTGGTGGTGGTGGTGGAGGTGGAGGTGGTGGTGGTGGTGGTGGTGGTAAATCCAATATTCCAACTTGAAATTCGCATTCAATCTCAACAACAAAGATAAAAAATCAAATTCTCTCTCTCTCTCTCTCTCTCTCTCTCTCTCTCTCTCTCTCTCTCTCTCTCCGTGGCACCAATACAGTCACGTCCACAGAAGCCGCTACTTGGCTCAACTCGGCTTAGCTCGGCGCGGGGAGCAACACGGTGCGGGTTAAGGTGAGCTGAGTGCCACCCTGCCAGAGTTGAGACGCACCTTCATATTAAACGCCAATTAATTTCCTGGCCTCGCTCTCTCTGCTGTATGTGCGTGTATGTGCGCGCGCGCGTGTGTGTGTGTGTGTGTGTGTGTGTGTGTGTGTGTGTGTGTGTGTGTGTGTGGGAGTGTGGGACTGCCAGCTCCTGTTCCTCTTAATTAAGGTGCCCGAGTTCCTTCAGTGGAGTCCTTTACCTGGAAATTCTGAGCCGAGAAATGCGTGTAGGATGGAAACAAGGGAGGAAGGCAAGGCAAGGTGGTGGAAGAGGGCGAAGGAGTGTGTCTTGGGCTCTCATGGGGAAGAAATACATGTTGGAAAGATTAACTCGCGTCTTTCAAATTGTTAAAATGTTTTGGTGTAGGATGGAAACAAGGAAGGAAGGCAAGGCAAGATGGTGGAAGAGGGTGAAGGAGTGTGTCTTGGGCTCTCATGGGGAAGAAATGCGTGTTGGAAAGATTAACTCGTGTCTCTGAAATAATTAGATGTTCTGGCTTACTGTCGTGCTTGTAATTATAATGAGAAGCATCTAAATATAATCTTGAGAGACGCTTCAGAAAGATTAACTCATGTCTTTCAAATTATTAACCCATTCAGTACCGTGACGCGTTTTCATATGCATTCTGCTTACTATTTGGTGATTTTATACAGATTACAGATTCAGAAACTCATGTGGGGGATTAAAATAGTAAAGACTCTAGCGATTAATCTTCTGACCTTTATAGACCCTTTCTAATGTCAATAAATCCTACACAAAACTCAAGGTAAAAATGTGTCCCTGTACTGAAGGGGTTAAATGTTCTGGCGTACTGTCGTGCTTATTAGAGAGAAGAATCGAAATATAATCTTGACGACAGACGCTTTAGAACAGACGCTAATCCTTGAGAGGGAGAGATTACAGTGTGTGGGCTGGAGAATGCAGGATTAAAACTTAGCGTCTTAAGGCGGAAATTATTAGAACACACTGAGACTGAAGGAAAAGAACAACACATACATGAACACAGGGAGATATTACTGCCTTGAGAATTTGAAAGGTTAATGTCCGAGGTTTGAATGCAACTTTCTTAAGATGAATTAAAGAAAAAAGAGATGATGCTTAACCCCTTCAGTACTATGACGCATTTCAATATTCACTCTATTTGGTATTTGGTGATTTTCTACAGCTTCAGAAACTCTTGTGGGGGATTAAAATAGTGAAGACTGTGGCCATTAATCTTCTGACCTCCATAGACCCTTCGTAATGTCAATAAAATGGTCTAATCGTACACAAATCTCAAGGTAAAAATGTGACCCAGTACTGAAGAGATTAAAATAGTGAAGACTGTAGCCATTAATCTTCTGCCCTCCATAGACCCTTCGTAATGTCAATAAAATGGTCTAATCGTACACAAATCTCAAGGTAAAAATGTGACCCAGTACTGAAGGGATTAAAATAGTGAAGACTGTAGCCATTAATCTTCTGACCTCCATAGACTCTTCGTAATGTCAATAAAATGGTCTAATCGTACACAAATCTCAAGGTAAAAATGTGACCCAGTACTGAAGGGATTAAAATAGTGAAGACTGTAGCCATTAATCTTCTGCCCTCCATAGACCCTTCGTAATATCAATAAAATGGTCTAATCGTACACAAATCTCAAGGTAAAAATGTGACCCAGTACTGAAGGGATTAAAATAGTGAAGACTGTAGCCATTAATCTTCTGACCTCCATAGACCCTTCGTAATGTCAATAAAATGGTCTAATCGTACACAAATCTCAAGGTAAAAGTGTGTCCAAGTACTGAAGAGATTAAAATAGTGAAGACTGTAGCCATTAATCTTCTGCCCTCCATAGACCCTTCGTAATGTCAATAAAATGGTCTAATCGTACACAAAATCTCAAGGTGAAAATGTCTCAGTATTGAAAGGGTTAAATAAACAATGTGAGGTATAATACGAGGAAAGATGGAGAATAAATTAGTGTGTTTGTGTGTGTAGATAGAAAAACTTTGCTAATGAGACTGCGAAACTCCTGTCAATATATACACAGTTAACCATAGAATATAGCGAAGTAAGGAAAATAAAAGTGTTCAAATAAATAATGTAAAAATAGAATGATACAAGGAAGAATAAAGGATAGATTAATGTTTGTGTGTATAGACGGAAAACTTTACTAATGAGAGTGTTTAAGTGCTGTAAATATATAAAAAGTAGATCACTGAATACACCAGAGGGAAGAAAATGAAAGTGTTGAAATATATAATGTAAATAAAAGAATGATATTAGGACAGATGAAAGAGAAATTAATGTTTGTGTGTATAGATGGAAAAAGAAGATAAAAAAGATGAATAGAAGAAGAGAAAAAACAGGAAAAAAAAACGAAGAAGGGGAAAGAAGTAAAAAAAAAAAAAAGACAGACAACAAACAAAAATTAGGTAAAAGTAGAGAATAATGAAGCAATGTAAAATGAATAAATAATAATAGCAGAACAGCAAAAAAGAAAACGAAAAACAAGGAAACAGGGAAATATGAATAAATAAAAGACACTCACTCCCTCTCCCTCTCACTCTCTCTCTCTCTCTCTCCCTTGAAATACAATTACTTTCCACACAACCGTACGGAAAAAGGAAGGTTTGGATGACGCACGAGGGAAATGAAAGAAAGGAAGAGAAAAATAGAAAGGAGAGTAAAAGAAAACGGGTAGAGAGTTAAAAAAGAAAACGTGTAGTGCAGGCCATGGAAGGGGTGACTTTAGAAATTACTCATATTAAGGAAGGAGGATTAGAGAGTAACATGTGGGAAAAGGGGAAACTCTCTCTCTCTCTCTCTCTCTCTCTCTCTCTCTCTCTCTCTCTCTCTCTCTCTCATTGATAATTATAAGGATACGTGCAATTTAAAGGTGTTATTAAGAGAGAGAGAGAGAGAGAGAGAGAGAGAGAGAGAGAGAGAGAGAGAATAAGACATGAAAAGATAAGAATGGAACAAGTATCTCAATGCCCTCCACTCCTCTCTCTCTCTCTCTCTCTCTCTCTCTCTCTCTCTCTCTCTCTCTCTCTCACCATACACTTGCCCTTAATAATTCAGGTAAGCCAACCTTTAATACCAACGCCCCCCTCAGGTAAACTTATGGAAGGGAATACCGCCCCCCCTTTCTGTTATCACCCCTCACCCCCTCTCCCCTCTCCCTCACCCCTCCTCATCCATCCTCAACCCCAACCCCCCCGTCGCCTCTGCCCACGCTCGCCTTCCAAGAGTTTGCAGGGAAATAGTTAACGGAATTAGCCAAAAGGAGGAGGAGGAGGAGGAGGAGGAGGAGGAGGAAGAGGAGGAGGAGGAAGAAGAGGAGGAGGAAGTTTGATAAGAGGAAGGGAAATACTTAAGTTATGTTATATATATTAGAAGTTTGTAATTGTATCTAAATATTATTATTATTATTATTATTATTATTATTATTATTATTATTATTATTATTATTATCATTGTTATTATTATTATTATTATTATTATTATTATTATTATTATTATTATTATTATTATTATTATTATTATTATTATTATTATTATTATTATATTGAAAGCACTCAAACGATCTTAGCGCTGCATTTTAGAGAGAGAGAGAGAGAGAGAGAGAGAGAGAGAGAGAGAGAGAGAGAGAGAGAGAGAGAGCAAACAAACGAGAGTCCAGCTTTTTTAATATCTTGATAGAACAAAACTGAAAGAGAGAGAGAGAGAGAGAGAGAGAGAGAGAGAGAGAGAGAGAGAGAGAGAGAGAGAGAGAGAGAGAGAGAGAGAGAGAGAGAGAGAGAGAGAGAGAGATTAACATGATTTATTACTCTCTCTTCTTATCCTCATGTCACGGCAAATAAAAGAAGGTTGTTACATTTTACCATTTGTTCTTTATGTCTTCAGTGGCAGTACATTTCCAGCCAGCCAGTCGCGCCCACGCCTTATTGCCACAGAAAAGAAAGCGATCTCTCTCTCTCTCTCTCTCTCTCTCTCTCTCTCTCTCTCTCTCTCTCTCTCTCTTTTTATAGAATATGAGAGAGAGGATTCATGTCACGCCAAGTTGTTTTCAATGTGAGCGAATGGCTTTCTCTCCCCCCTCTCTCTCTCTCTCTCTCTCTCTCTCTCTCTCTCTCTCTCTCTCTCTCTCAAATAGGAGGAGGAGGAGGAGGAGGAGGAAAGAAGATAAGCTTAAGGTTGCGGAAATCGGCAGTAAGATGACATGGAGGAGGAGGGGGAGGAGGAGGAGGAGGAGGAGGAGGAGGAGAGGAGGAGGAGGAGGAGGAAGAGGAGGCATAGTAAGTGTAAGTGGAAAAGGAAGTGAAGTGGAAAAGTGGAAGAAGGAAAGTAGGAAGAAAAGGAGGAGGAGGAGGAGGAGGAGGAGGAGGAGGAGGAGGAGGAGGAGGAGGAGGAGGAACATGTATATTAAAGAGACAGGTGGTCAGTGTAATATTTCCTGTGATAAATGACATAACATAAGGCAGAGAGAGAGAGAGAGAGAGAGAGAGAGAGAGAGAGAGAGAGAGAGAGAGAGAGAGAGAGAGAGAGAGAG
>NC_059288.1:7831816-7836816 GCF_017591435.1 Portunus trituberculatus
GTTTTTTTTCATTTCCTCTCTCACTAAGAGTACATAAAACGTTTTCCTTTTCTTTATTTGTAAATCTTCTTGAAATGATCCTTAGAGAAACGTTTCCCAGCCAGTGTTGTGAGCAGAGATGGATACAGCGGACCACAAATGTATGTATGAATGTATGTATGTATGTGTATGTATGTATGTATGTATGTATGTATGTATGTGTGTGTGTGTGTGTGTGTGTGTGTGTGTGTGTGTGTGTACGTCGAATCCTACACGTTTATTCCATCCCTACAAAGAAAGAATAATCGAGGACCTTTTGAGGGATAAATCTCCTACACACACACACACACACACACACACACACACACACACACACACACACACACACACACACACACACACACACACACACAGCAGAGTTACTTAAGAATACTTGAGTCTCATTCCTACATTCCTGTCATCCCAGAATCTAAACAGGAAATAGATAAATAAAGCAACAAAGACAAACACATTCCTCTTTCCCTATTTCCACTTTCGTTCCCTCTATCTCTTCTTCTTCTTCTTCTTCTTCTTCTTCTTCTTCTTCTTCTTCCAATTGAAACGTTTTTAATTACGTTTTTTTGTGGAAAGATGGGTAAATTTGACCACGATCGCCATCTCTTCTATTCTCCTTCACACACACACACACACACACACACACACACACACACACACACACACACACACACACACACACACACACACACACACACACACACACACACACACACACACACACACACACACACTTCTACAACTACAGTACGTTAACTATATCCATTTCTCGTGTTCCTCTTACTCCTCCTCCTTCTCCTCCTCCTCTTCCTTCTTCTCCTCCTCCTCCTCCTCCTCCTCCTCTTCTTCCTCCTCCTCCTTACCCCATAATACCTCACGCCTCTACAACTGCCTAAACTACATCCATTTAACTCCTCCAGTTCTCCTCCTCCTTCTATCCTCCTACTCTTCCTTCTCCTCCTCCTCCTCCTCCTTCTCCTCCTCCTACTGAAACACACACATTCACAGCTGTTAACGCTACGCCATCACCACCACCACCTCACCTCACCTCCTCCTACTCCTCCTCCTCCTCCTTCTCCTCCTCCATCTCCTCTTACTACTCCTGCACGCTCCATCACCAGCAGCGAGGCACCAGGTGTTTGACATGCTCCAAGTTAGACTCACGGCCTCACACCTCCACGCTCACACGCCTCTCTCTGCTACATCAGGAGATATGACCAGGGCGCTCACCGATCACGCGGCAGAAGGTACTGAAGGCTGGTGGGTGAGAGAGAGAGAGAGAGAGAGAGTGAGAGAGAAAGGGAGAGAGAGGTAGGAGGGGAATACTTGTAGCAGACTCTGGTTGTGTTATTGTTTGTCTTCTTGATTCACTTTCTCTATGTTAATGAAGGTTTGTAAGGTTCGTGTTAGTGGAATCGTATCATGTAGCGTTTCTGTTCACCTTCTCTGCTGTTTTTAAGGCTCCAGTTAATGTGACGTGGGTTTTAAAGGGTGTTTTTTTGTTCTAGTGACTGGTGAAAAAGATCTCTACATTATTAACAATGGTCTTGGTGTCTTGTGAGCAGTTTAGCGCAGTTTCCTGGTGTGTTGTGAGCCGTTTAGCGCAGTGTCCTGGTATGTTATGAGCCGTTTAGCGCAGTGTCCTGGTATGTTATGAGCCGTTTAGCGCAATTTCCTGGTGTGTTGTGAGCCGTTTAGCGCAGTGTCCTGGTATGTTGTGAGCCGTTTAGCGCAGTGTCCTGGTATGTTGTGAGCCGTTTAGCGCAGTGTCCTGGTATGTTGTGAGCCGTTTAGCGCCATGTTCTATAGAGGGGTTTTGGTGTGAGCCGTTCACCGCACTGCTCAGGGTGTCAGGGACGTAAACCAAGTAATATTGAAATGTGTATTGATATTTGAGGTCTTTACAAGTAAATTAATTAAAGTCGATAAGGACGTTGGTTTGAAAAGACCGTATTTATTATTTTTATGTTTTTTTTTATTATGCTATTTATTCATTTTACATTTTTTACCTCTTTTTAATAAGTGGAAAGTGAGAGAGCGTTGTACGAGCTGGCTGGAAGCTTACCTGCATATTACCTTAAACCGTTCAATACTGATGCACATAATTACCTTGAATTCTTAGGTACGATTAGACGATTTTATTTGCGCTAGGAAGGGTCTATGGAGGTCAGAAGATTAATGGCCAGAGTCGTCACTATTCTAATCCCAGCATATGTTTCTGAAGCTGTATAAATTCACCCAAATAGTAACCAGAATGAATATGGAAACGCGTCCTAATACTGAAGAGATGAATTATGATGCGAGTTAGTAAATGAGTTTGTCAGCGCGTGAGAATTTGTTCGTGTTAGTGTGCTAGTGTGTTAGTTCTGTTCCCTTGTTTGTCTGTGTTAGTAAGTTTGTATATTTATTTGTGCATTAAAGGGTAGATGAGATACGCTAGTCAGTGTGTGTGTGTGTGTGTGTGTGTGTGTGTGTGTGTGTGTGTGTGTGTGTGTGTGTGTGTGTGTGTGTGTGTGTGTGTGTGTGTGCGTTACGCTGACAGATTACTCATGGAGGGATACACACACTTATATTTTCAGTGAATCATGAGGAGCAGTCACATTCATGGGAGATGAGTCACCGTGGTCTTCTTCTCTCCCTCTCCCTCTCCCTCTCCCTTCACCACACACACACACACACACACACACACACATTCAAAAACACTCAAACGTCACAAAAACATATCCAAACACTGACAAACCAACCTTATAAACACACACACACACACACACACACACACACACACACACACACACACACACACACACACACACATACAACATGAGAGAAAGAAAGAATAAGTGAAGAAGAGAAAAATGAACAAATGTACAGGAATAATGATACAGATAGACAGGAAAAAGATAGAAAGACACACAGATAGATAAATAAATAGAGAGATACACGAATATATTAAAAGACAATAGAAAGAGAAAGGAAAAAGAAAGAAAGATAGAAAAATGAAAGAAAGAAAGAAAGAGTGACGTCAACCATTAATATATATGCAAAAATAACGAGAGAGAGAAAGAGAGAGAGAGAGAGAGAGAGAGAGAGAGAGAGAGAGAGAGAGAGAGAGAGAGAGAGAGAGAATAAAAAACGACACGAAAAGAACCAAGATGTGTGTGTGTGTGTGTGTGTGTGTGTGTGTGTGTGTGTGTGTGTTTTCCTCCAAATGATATTCTTTCCTTCCCTCCCTTATTTTCTCCTACCTGTCATTCTGAATCCTCCTCCTCCTCCTCCTCCTCTTCCTCCTCCTCCTCCTCCTCCTCCTCCTCCTCCTCCTCCTCCTCCTCGTCCTCCTCACCAATCCAATAAAATCGATCCACATCTGAAAGTCCACCAGAGAGAGAGAGAGAGAGAGAGAGAGAGAGAGAGAGAGAGAGAGAGAGAGAGAGAGAGAGAGAGAGAGAGAGAGAGAGAGAGAGAGAGAGAGAGAGAGAGAGAGATGGAAAATGTGTGTGTGTGTGTGTGTGTGTGTGTGTGTGTGTGTGTGTGTGTGTGTGTGTGTGTGTGTGTGTGTGTGTGTGTGTGTGTGTGTGTGTGTGTGTGTGTTTGCTCCATGCACACACACTATCGTAGAAAAAACAAGACAAACAAACGCAGACTTCAAACAGAGGAATATTACAAACGAAGAGACAGACAGAGACAAAATAGATCAGACAAAAACAAAATAGATAGATAAATGAATAAATAGAATAAATAAAAATCGCCATGTTTATAATCCACCTACCTCGTTCCCGTGACGTCAGCAGCCGCCATCTTGCCACGCGCAGCTTCGGAACACTAATTTGATAACCTGCAATGAAAGGAAATCAAGAAAAATAGATTAAAAAAGGGAAAATATGAAAGGAAATAACGAAAAATAGATAAAAATGAAAGGAAATCAAGAAAAATAGATTAAATAGGGAAAATATGAAAGGAAATAACGAAAAATAGATTAAAAAGGAAATATATGAAAGGAAATAACGAAAAATAGATAAGAAAGGAAAGGAAATCAAGAAAAATAAATAAAAAGAGGAAATATATGAAAGGAAATGAAGAAAAATTGATTAAAAAGGAAAAATATGAAGGAAAATCAAGAAAAATGCATTATAAAAGAAAGCAAATGAAAAAATTGGTTTAAAAGAAGAAAAATACGAATGAATGAAGAAATAAGCGAATATAAACAAAGAAAAATATGAGTGAATGAAAAAAAAATGATATAAAAAAGAAAAATATGAGAGTATGAAAAAAATAAAGAAAGAGAAGAAAACTGATAGAAAATTGTGCTATTATTAAAAAAAATCTTAACTTCTTCTATTTTTTCTCCTCCTTCTCCTCCTCCTCTTCTTCCTCCTCCTCCTCCTCCTCCTTCATCCTCCTCCTCTTTTCCTTTTTCTTCTTCTTCTTCTTTCTCCAAAAATAAATAAATTAATCAAATAATGAGGAACTGTGTTATTACAAAAAATTAACTGCTCCATCTACCTCCTCCTTCTCCTCCTCCTCCTCCTCCTCCTCCTCCTCCTCCTCCTCTTCCTTCTCCTCTTCTTCTCTACTAAACAGCCTTTAACTTCAACCATTATAGGGTCTTAAAACCATTACTCGTTTCAATTTATATTTCTTCATTTCTTCGTGCAAATTAATTCTTCTTATCACACAAAAAAACAATAATATTACTTTTTTCTTGGCTACAGTTCTTTTGCCTTCTAAGTTTCTCCTCCCCAAGATTAAAAGGAGAATTTTAATCAGGGTCATGTATGTAGGAGGGGATACAATGTGGACAGTTTGGCAGATTAGAACCTATGTGAAGGGTCTGGTAGTAGAGATAGATAATAGGATTAGGTTAGGTTAGGTTAGGTTAGGTGTAAAGAGTTCGACAGAAGAGAATAGGCAGATTAGAACGAGTTTGAAGAGTTAGACAGTAGAGATAGACAGAGTAGAATATATGCGAA
>NC_059288.1:7844316-7849316 GCF_017591435.1 Portunus trituberculatus
CACACACACACACACACACACACACACACACACACACACACACACACACACAGAGACACGCCCCACCACTGTTACTATATTTTGAGTGTGTGTGTGTGTGTCTCGACGTGTCAGGGAGAAGGTATCACATTTCTCCCTCTCATTAGGTGGTCTCTCGGGACATCAACTCTACACAACTCAGATGGCAGTAGTTTTGTATTTCTGTTTCTTTCCCACTCACAGACCGCCACTAAGAACAGCAAGATAAAAGAAACTAGAAGGAAGAGGTAAAATAGGAACGTCAAATAAGAAGAGAGAAATTAGATAAAAAATAGACAGAAAATAGAAATGAATAAAATAAATACAAGAAAGAAATATGATAAAAGGAAGAAGTGAATGATTTTAAGGTGTGTGAACGTAAAGGAACCGAAAAGAAGAGGCGAGAAATTTGATAAAGATAGAGACTGAAAAAATGAACATAAATACAAGGAAGAAATAATATGAAAAGAAATAGTAAATGATTGTAGTGTGTGTGTGTGTGTGTGTGTGTGTGTGTGTGTGTGTGTGTGTGTGTGTGTGTGTGTGTGTGTGTGTGACGGGACAACAGAGACACATGGGAGTAAGGCCGGTATCAAGATACAACCTGGTCTCTCACCACGACAAATTTCCAGGGCCCCAGACACGACTAGCGGGGTTTTCAAGACAGTTTCTCCTTAACCCCTTCAGTACTGGGACACATTTTTACCTAGAGATTTGTGTACGATTAGGCCATTTTATTGACATTAGGAAGGGTCTATGGATGTCAGAAAATTAATAGCCACAGTATTCACTATTTTAATCCCCTACATAAGTTTCTGAAGCTGTAGAAAACTGGAAATGTTGCAAATCCATCGCCAAAGGGATAAAGACACCATTAAAAACATGAGTATTTTTCAACAAGAGCCTTTGGGAAGAAGTGATGGTGAGAGAGCAAATAGTTTCAACACAGCATTAGAAACGCGAGTATTTTTCAACAAGGGCCTTTGGGAAGTAGTGATGGTGAGTAGTGAGGCTGAGAGAACAAAGCAGCGTTTCAGATTACTGGCCTAAGATTGACATTATAACATACAAAGAGACTTCCATCACCTTCCCTGTACGATGAAGTACTGATGACGAGGTCGCTGTGCGACTGATACAGGATAACCTAGATGGGCCCTGGTGGCCCTTTGTTATCCTATTATTTATGTTATATGTTATGTTATGTTACGACATAGACTAAATCTATTCGTATCTTTCCCTCATTATTCACGGCACCAAACTAGTCAATCCCACTCCCACACGCATACACGCACAAGCACACGCAACATTTCTCGTCCCTAACCGCAGAAATTGAAAAGCAAGTCATATTAAGGTCAAAATGTTCCCCCAGCAAATAAATTCCAGGTTGTGACCTTTGAATCTGGCGCGTGGGAGGCGAGGCTGAAGAAAATGGGTGTCTAAATTTGTTGTCGCTTCATTATTAGATTTGAAACTGAAAGGAGAGTCACGTTAGTACAGATTAATGTCTCTCTCTCTCTCTCTCTCTCTCTCTCTCTCTCTCTCTCTCATCGATATTAAGTCTCTTCTTTATCAATATTCCTTTTCTACTTTTTTTTTCTTCTCTTTTTTACTCTGTCATATTTTCTTCTTTCTCCTCCTCCTCCTCCTCCACTTCTTCTTCATCTTCTTGTTCTTGTTCTTGTTGTTCTTCTTCTTCCTCCTCCTCCTCCTTCACCTCATCGTTATCTATACTTGAGTTGATATGTTCCTCCTCCGCATCTTTCTCCTCCTCGTCTTCCTCTTCCTCCTCCTCCTCCTCCTCCTCCTCTTCTCGTAACTCTTCTTGTTCTTTTCCTTCCTCTTCCTCTTCCTTCTCTTCCTCTTAATGCTTTTTTTCTTTCTTTTCTCATTTTATCCTCCTCCTCCTATTCCTCCTCTTCTAATGCGCCTTCTTTTTCTCTCTCTTTCTCTCTCTCTCTCTCTCTCTCTCTCTCTCTCTCTCTCTCTCTCTCTCACCTATCTATCTATCTATTTATATCTATTTTCCATTAATTTGCATAATTTTTCAAAGCTAGTTTAATTTTCTGCTTTATTTTTTCATTCTGCTCCTTCACGCGACGCTAAGCTTCCCAACCTCGCCTCCCTCGCCAGCCTCCCCTCCCTCGTCTTCCTCACCAGCCTCGTCTTCCTCCCCTCCCTCGCCCACTAATCATTCTGCCTTTGAGAAATTACTAATAACATTTAAAACTATCTTTAAAATTCACATCACGCACGCTAGCCAAACCACCCACCCTCGCCATCTCACACACACGCACACACATACACACACACACACACACACACACACACACACACACACACACTCTCTCTCTCTCTCTCTCTCTCTCTCTCTCTCTCATTAAAAAGAAAATCCTTCTACTTATCCTTCTCCTCCTCCTCCTCCTCCTCCTCCTCCTCCTCCTCCTCCTCCTCCTCCTCCTCTTCCTCTTCTTCCTCCTTTCTCTAAATAAACCACCAAGTCTTTTCATCTTAAATAGATAAAGATAGATAGATAGAGAGAGAGAGAGAGAGAGAGAGAGAGAGAGAGAGAGAGAGAGAGTGGGAGTTATCTCGTATTGGTGTTATTGTATTTTGTGATTGGATGTAAAAGTTGAGAGTGTCTCTTCTCTTATTCAATCAAAATGCCTAAAAAACAAACAATTGGCGGCTTTTTCAAATCCCGCCCAATGGGAAAAAAACCGCCCAAATAACGCCAATTTTACTCTCCACCAATCCAAACCAAGCTTCCTCTTACCGTCAGCCAATAAAAACGCAAGGATGACTACCATTGCAACTACTATTACTATTACTATTACTACTACTACTACTACTACTACTACTACTACTACTACTAGTGCTACTACTACTACTGTTACTATTATTACTGTTACTGCTACTACTATTACTACTACTACTACTCCTGCCATATACTGCTACTACCACCACCACCACCACCACCACTGCTGCCACCACTTTACCATTATTACTGTTACTGCACACCATTACCACCACCACTCCCGCCAACATTACCACCACCACCACCACCACCACCACCACCACTGTTACCATTGTTACTGCTGCTACCACTTTTACCACCATTACTGATCCTTCACCATCATCACCACACCACCACCACCACCACCACCACCACCACCACCACCACCACCACCACCACCACCACTGCACCACCACCATTGCTACCACTGTTTCACCACCACTATCCTGCTGATAGCACCACCACCATTACTATTAACACCACTGCCACCACAACCACCACAACCACCACCACCACAAACACAACCACCACCACCACCACCACCACCACCACCACCACTACTACTACACTACCACTACACCACTACTACTACTACTACTACCACTACACACCACCACCACCACTCACAAACACTACCACCACCATCACTAATACTACTACCACTACCACTACCGCCATCACCACTACTATTGCTACTACCACCACCACCACTACTACTACCACTACTACCATTACCACTACCACCACTACTACTACTACAAACACCACCACTACTACTACTACTACTACTACTACTACTACTACTACTACTACCACCACCACCACCGCCACCACCAGCGCCGCCAGGTACAAAGTCGCGGCGTTCGAAGCTTCGAGAATAAAACAAAACCGTTCAACTTTTCGAACTAAAAATCGCAAAACGGCAAAGCGGGACGGAATTTTTCAGAGAGAGAGAGAGAGAGAGAGAGAGAGAGAGGCGTATTCTTCATCATCTCTGGTTTTGCGCGATTTGTGAATATCTGGAGAAAGAGGAGGAGGAGGAGGAGGAGGAGGAGGAGGAGGACAAGAAGAAATAACAATGGAAAATAGCAGGACACGGAAAACTGAGAGAAATAAAGGAAGAATGTATGAAGACAGAGGAAAAGAAAGGCGAGGAGGAGGAGGAGGAGGAGGAGGAGGAGGAGGAGGAGGAGGAGGAGGAATATGGAAGAACATGTGCTGCAAATATTTATAAACGATATGCGCTCGAGACGAAAGAGGAGGAGGAGGAGGAAGGAGGAAGGAGGAGGAGGAGGAGGAGGAGGAGGAGGAAGAGGAGGAAGAGGAGGAAGAGGAAGAGGTGAAAATATAATAGAAAGATAACTGCCTCGATAATCAATCAATAAATAAGTAAAGTAGTAAATAAACAAAGATATTGGTGAAAGAGAGAGAGAGAGAGAGAGAGAGAGAGAGAATAACAATTTACACTCACCCACACTCACCCACTCTCTTCCTCTATCACTTCCGCGAATCTCCCTTCCTCCTCCTCCTCCTCCTCCTCCTCCTCCTCCTCCTCCTCCTCCTCCTCCTCCTCCTCCTCCTCCTGTTCCCCCTCTTCTGTAAGCCCCAAAACCTTCAACCAATCGTATATAGAGAGAAAAAAAATGGTATGGGTTTTTAAAGCTGTAGGGCAGAGAGAGAGAGAGAGAGAGAGAGAGAGAGAGAGAGAGAGAGAGAGAGAGAGAGAGAGAGAGAGAGAGAGAGAGAGAGAGAGAGAGAGAGAGTCATTTCACCCTCTACCAAAAAAATCTTGTCAATATGAAGGAAAAAAAGTTAGTTATGATGAAAATGAAAATAATTAACATTGTCTGAAGGAAAACATGTGTTGGAAAAATTTGTATTAAGTTTGTGTCTATATTTTTTTTTCCCACGCTTGTTATCACGACCTGCAGAAACAAACACACAAACAAACGCACACACACACACACACACACACACACACACACACACACACACACACACACACAACAACAACAACAACAACAACAACACTGACTCTCCCTCACTCAAAAGCTGAAAGAGAGAGAGAGAGAGAGAGAGAGAGAGAGAGAGAGAGAGAGAGAGAGAGAGAAGAGCAGCTAGAGGGGAAAAAAAAGAGGGGAAAACCTGAAATGAAACAGCCACTCCATTATTTACCTCTTACTGCAGC
>NC_059288.1:7854316-7856816 GCF_017591435.1 Portunus trituberculatus
ACACACACACACACACACACACACACACACACACACACACGTACACACATATACACACGCGCTCACGTATACACTGGATCATTCATTAAATCTCTCTCTCTCTCTCTCTCTCTCTCTCTCTCTCTCTCTCTCTCTGTGTGTCATATAAAATGATGCGTACTTTCTCAGAACGTCAAGTTGTGAATAGTGTTGCAATTAACTCTCTCTCTCTCTCTCTCTCTCTCTCTCTCTCTCTCTCTCTCTCTCTCTCTCCGAAACGAACACAAGAAAATAAAAAAAGTATACAAAAATTTGAAGAAGAAAATAAAATGAATGAAAATAGACGACGAAGAGAGAGAGAGAGAGAGAGAGAGAGAGAGAGAGAGAGAGAGAGAGAGAGAGAGAGAGAGAGAAAATCACATCGTCAATATCCAATATGTCATTACACTTTCTAGAATGCAATAATGCCTCCTCCTCCTCCTCCTCCTCCTCCTCCTCCTCCTCCTCCTCTTCCTCCTCCTCTTCTGCCAGCTGTTATGGAGGGAAGATTCGGACGTCATTTGATTGTTGTCCGCTAAATCCGCATTGAATTCGAATCAGATCCGGATTACGAGTTCGGATCAGAAGGAGTAATTATATGGAGGAATCCGGCCAATGTGTGTGTGTGTGTGTGTGTGTGTGTGTGTGTGTGTGTGTGTGTGTGTGTGTGTGTGTGTGTGTGTAGGAGTAACTCAATTTGGAGACACGAAAGAGAAAAGAAGACATAACATTATTACATTAGAAGAGATAGGTTTTCTCTCTCTCTCTCTCTCTCTCTCTCTCTCTCTCTCTCTCTCTCTCTCTCTGCACCAAAGATTTCTGAGTCACAGTGCTCAAGAAACTGGCACTACTCACTTCACCACTTGCAGAGGCTCTAGTTGAAGGCACACGTGTATTTTTTAAGGCTATTTATATCCTTGCAGAGATACATTAACAACATTTCTACCTTATTGACAGGAAAAACACTCTTTGTACACGTTTTATATCCTTGCAGAGGTAGATTAACAACATTTCTACCTTATTGACAGAAAAAAATACTCTTATCATCTTTGCGGCCTTTCAAAACAGTCTTGGGATCCGTGTTTGTCATCTCTGCGGCCTTTGAAAACAGACACGGAAGGGGAATGAGAGAGCAGAGACGTCTTTTAATAGAATAGTAATATCTATACGCTGATCCACGCTGACTCTAACGCTTATATTCTCAAACCCTTCTGCGCTTCATCTATACTTTTTGAATTTACACGAGTTTTTAAGGTGTTTTCTCATTGGCCTTGGAAAATTGCAGTAGAGAAAGAATAAATCGTTTTAAAAGTATTTCTATGGTTCTGGCTGATAGATTGGCAAGATTTCTAGTTTATTAAAAAAGGAGACTGTCTTGAAAACCTCAGTTGTCTCAGTGCCTTCGAAAATTGTTGTAGTAGGAGAATAAAGCATTTTTAAAGCTGTTTTTATGGTTCTAGGTGGTAGATTGGCAAGATTTCTAGTTTATTAAAAAAGGAGAAACTGTCTTGAAAATCTCAGTTGTCTCAGTGGCGTGGGAAAAGTATCGTGGTGAGAGAGGAAGACGTTTCTGAATATGTCGCTACAGAGTCGAGGGAGTGAACGAACGCTGCACTTTGAGCCAGAGTGACGCAACGAAGCTGGGGGAAGGAAAGTAACAGAAAATGGGACCCTTACAGAGAGACAGTCCCTCCTAGAATACAGATAAGCTATTACCTCGGTGTGGGGCCCGCGAGGTGCTGGTTCGGTTATGTAGTGGCGCTCTACTGGTCTCCTCTCTCTTGTAGTGGTTTTCTCAGTCTGTAAAGGGAAGATATGGATAGTTTTTGGTCTTTTTTTCATGTGAGTAGTAGTTGGGGTTCTGGTTTACTCTCTCTCTCTCTCTCTCTCTCTCTCTCTCTCTCTCTCTTATCGTGGTTTTCTCAGTCTGTAAAGGGAAGATATGGTTAGTTTTTGGTCAGTTTCTTTCATGTGAGGGGTAGTTAGGGTTCTGGTTTACTCTCTCTCTCTCTCTCTCTCTCTCTCTCTCTCTCTCTCTCTCTCTTATCGTGGTCTTCTTATTCTGCACAAACGAGGCTATGGGCAGTCTTTGGTCAGTTTTCCACGTGTGTGAGTCACGTTATGGTCACACAGCGATGCAGGAAAGTGTCTGTTGAATGGATCACCAGAAAAAAAAAGAATAAAAGAGAAATAAAGTAATAAGTATAAGTGAACAGAAGCACAAAAATCAAAGAAAGAATGAATGAACACGCGTCTGAATGAAGTTAACATGACTGAACACAACACAGCAGGAATGAGTGGAAGTCAATACCACAATGATGCTTTCCTTCACCTCCTCCCTCACACACACGCATCACATCTCAAAAGGAGGAGATTCAACGTAGACGGAAATAAACTGCCGGACTATTTCAACGTTTTCTATTAATCTTTTCAGTACCGAGACGCATTTTTTTTACTTTGGATGTGATTAAGAGGAGAAAAA
>NC_059288.1:7866816-7904316 GCF_017591435.1 Portunus trituberculatus
TCACCTCGTTCGGCGGCGCTACACAACCATCCAATCATCCATAAACCTCAATTGTGTGATCCGAACGCATTCCCCGAAATAATCCATGTTCAAAGGTGCGCGTGTCTTGTCAGTGGTCGTCTGTAGACTTCAAAAACGCAGTCAGCGAGAGCCAACGAGCCAGCCAGCCAGCCAGTCAGTCAGTCAACCGGTCAGTCGGTCAGCCAGCCAACTACATCATTGCATTCAGTTGTGTGTGTGTGTGTGAGTGTGTGTTATTAATCCCTTCAGTACTGGGACACATTTTTACCATGAGTTTTGTGCACGATTAGACCATTTTATTTACATTAGCAAGGGTCTATGGAGGTGAGAAGGTTAATGGTCACAGTCTTTACTATTTCAATCCCCAACCTAAGTTTCTGAATCTGTGTAAAATCACCAAACACTAATCAGAATGAATAGAGAAATGTGTGGTGGTACTGAAGAGATTAATTCCTTCAGTACTGGGTCACATTTTTACCTGAGTTTTGTGTATTAGACCATTTCTCTTTAATCTACATTAAGAAGTGTCTATGGAGGTGAAAAGGTTAATGGTCACAGTCTTTACTATTTTAATCCGTTACATGAGTTTCTGAAGCTGCGTAGAATCACCAAACAGTAATCAGAATAGATATGGAAACGCGTCATGGTACAGTGGAACCATGCGTGCTTTGGGGTCCGAGTGGTCTGCAAGCGCACGGGTTCGAATCCTGTCCACGATCCGAGTGTAGGTTGGGCTTCCTCACTCGGGGCAAGGGTTTCCTAGCGGGTGGGTTTTCAGATAGGAGATACCACAGAAAGTATCCCCTTTAGCCTAGAAATTTTCTTGAAAAGCCCACATGGTAAAAAAAAAAAAAAAAACTTTGAAAGAACACAGGTCTTTCAGATATGTTACGTTAACTGTTTTTCGTATCTTTTCTTTTCTTCTCGTTCATGATACAAGATCGTTACATTTTGAAAAAAGCCGCCACATCATTGTATTATGTTGCTATGAATGTGTTGTTAAAGGTTTGAAAGGCCAGAGAGGTGATATGTTACTTTCACTGTTCCATGTTTCCTTGAGCAAGCGCACACACACACACACACACACACACAGCAAGCAGGATATGGGCCTCACACTTTGATGACGTCACACATTTACGTTATTCAAATAATTTTGTAAATGAGAATTCCTATACAAGCAGCTGGACAGGAATGCTATAAAAATCTTAGACTTGTTATCAATCAAAACTAATTCCTGAAATATAAAAACATTGCCCGGATGAGGAACAATAAAGATATTTTCAAAATTTATTAAATAGTGTTACAACTTCGACTTGCTTAAAAACAATTTTGAAGCCCATCAATTTCAATAAAGAGATTCGATAACATCTTTAAAAAATTATGACCATTATTTCGATATATCAAAACCTGGCTACGTGCCGAATTAGAAAAATATATATTTTAGAAATTGTGTTTTACAATATTAAATTGGCTACAAATTACTCTTAAGGTTCACATCTTGAACTCATCAGGAGCCTTCCACACTTTCTCCATCATAAACTATCTTTTGGAAACAGAAACACTTCGCTACAACCTCACATAAAAAAATCACTCACAGCGGGGGTATAAATTTTAACGTATTATCGCCCTCTCATTCAAGTCATAAACCTCCTCTGAATCACCATACATCATTAACTCAAGCATGAAAAACACGTAAAACACAGCAAACTACCATTACAAATCCTTAAAAAGGACTTGTGACTCGAAATGAATAAACTGAGACAAATACATATAATAGTGGAAGTCGACGAATGTGTGACCGGGCGGAGCATTTGGGCGGAAGGCGTCACAGCTTCGCGTCCCGGGCCGCTTCCCCTCACTGACCCTCCATAGCACACAAATCAGACAATTGCCGATATATTTCAACACTGGATATGAAAGATCAGGCCTATGGCTCCACTTTGTGACCTGTCTGGCCTGTAATGAGTGAGAGATAAGGCAGATGATGGCTGAGAGAGAAGCAGCGGGTTAGGTGATTTGTTTGCTTACATATTGAGAGCTTGTACGTAAATAGGGAGTCAAGTGCTGGCGTCTGTACCTTTCCTTTATAACTAATCTCAATTTCAACGGCGTTCATTAATCTTTACACAAAAGAAACACACTACTTACACGCTGGTACTCTCTCTCTCTCTCTCTCTCTCTCTCTCTCTCTCTCTCTCTCTCTCTCTACACAAACACGTATTTTCATCCTCACACTTCTGTAGAGTTCCCTGCATTTATCAAGTCGACTTTTCGGCCCAACAAGTCCCACCATGTTAGCAGGTCAACGCACGCTACCAACAACAACTTCCCGTGGACTTGTCGACCTGTAACTCATTAGAGGGAGAGAGAGGGGAGGAAGGAGGAAAGGAGAGCGCTAGAAGTGGCGAGGGAAAGAATAGGAGGGAGGAAGGGAGAGAGGGAGGAAAGAGAAAGGAGGGGGGGAAGGAAGGAATGAGAGAGGCTGGAAAAAACTTCAACAATTACCTAAGTTTCAGGAAATTGGCAGTTTAAGTTTTTTTTTTTCTATCGTACTTTCTTGAATCAGCTCTCTCTCTCTCTCTCTCTCTCTCTCTCTCTCTCTCTCTCTCTCTCTCTCTCTCTCTCTCTCTCTCTCTCTCTCTCTCTTTACAACGATGGTCGTACATTATTATACATTCTTCCTTTAAACTTCAGATTGTAACACGTTTTCTTCAACTCTGTAATGTAGTGCAGTAAACTGAAATAAAACAGTTTGACAGTGCTATAATCCTTCGTAATTCTCTCTCTCTCTCTCTCTCTCTCCATTTTCACACCATGAACATGAAAAGCAACGAAGAAATAAACTAATCATCACCGTGGCCCTTCAAAACAGTCGTTATGAGAGTCAAGCGATTCTCAATAAGGGTTACTCACCTCAATCCTGCTTCCTCTCGCCTCTCCGCCTCGTGCACGTCCTCCCGTCACTAGATCAAGGCAACTAGAGTGAATAATGATCCTCTGCTAATAGCCACTCCTGCCTCATGTTACGTCTTCCCTCACTGGCTTGCACACTGTGGCATACGTAACGCAGCTGGTGATTGGTGGATGCTTGTGAGTGAGTGAGTTAGATTGGTCAGTGTCTTGGTATAGTTCGAGTTGCCAGCTAATGTTCCGTTTTCTTTTCTACTCTAGTTTGTGTTTGGATCATGTTTTATGGGTTATGATTCGTGATTTGATGGTTTCGATGGAGGGTTATTGGTGGAAGTGTGTGTGTGTGTGTGGAAGGAGTTACGTGTTTCACCTTGCTGTAAAATGTTTCGCTCTTCAGATATTGCGTCTCGTTTGGTCATGTTCGAGCAGGGCTGAGATCTTTAACTCGCCGCGTAGCTTATCTTGTTGTTGTCTTGCTAGTCAGTCAGCCAGTCACACCAATCAGTTAGTCAATCAGTTATCGAGTCGTTCAGTCATAGCTGCTCAATATTCAGTCAGTCAGTCAGTCAGTCAGTCTTGCCAAAGTCAGCTAGTTGGTGAAATATTGTCAGTCAGTCAGTCATTTATTATTTCATTCAGCCAGTCAGTCAGTCAGTCAGTCAGTTAATCAGCCATTCATTCACTCATTCATTATTTCATTCAGCCAATCAGTCAGTCAGTCAGTCAGTCAGTTACTCAGCCATTCATTCACTTTCATTATTTCATTCAGCCAATCAGTCAGTCAGTCAGTTACTCAGTCATTCATTCACTCATTCATTATTTCATTCAGCCAACCAATCATGTCAGTCAGTCAGTCAGCCAGTCAGTGTGTCAGCCTTCCACCCGAGCGTTGCATCAATGAATCACAGAAATGATACACTGTTTGAAGCACCGAAAACACGCTCGGCTATTTTAACTTCCTATTCATGTCTTTTATTTTTGTCTTCTTTTCAGGTTTTTCACAAAGGGATGAAATAATGGATCTAAAACTGTATCATTGATATTGATTTACTCTTTTTATCCCAGAATTCTCAAATACATAACACATACATACATACATACAGACAGACAAACAGACAGACACTTTGCTCTTTATTATTATTATTATTATTATTATTATCGTCATCAATAATATTACAACTTTTTTTTATAAGGAACTTGAGAGAACCAGGTAATGCCAAGTGATATGTTTTTAAATAATTAAGAATATTGTACATCTCATCCTTTACAATTTTAGGAATACGTAATATTATTCTCATTTTTTTATGCATCAATTGAATTCCTCCATTGATAAGTACATAAAACACATTCACGTAAGTTTTGGAGATCTATTTTGAAGTGATCGCAGATGAATACACCATAACACGTATGTCATTGTTTAATTACGCCTGTATTCTGAAACGCTTTGCTCTCTCCCTGTCACTGCTTTCCGAAGGCTCCACTTGAAGATCCTCGTGCTTTTAATTAATGTTTAATTAATGGTTTTCTAGTTTATTTAAGGGAGAAAACCCGGCTAGTTGTATCTACTCGTGTATTTATGAATATTTTTATGGTTCTGGTGATAGATTTGCAAGATTTCCAGTTTCTTAAAGGGAGAAATTGTCTTGAAAACCAGGCTAGTTGTCTCTATTCATGTTTTTAAGAGTATTTTTATGGTTCTGATGATAGATTGGCAAGATTTCTGGTTTATTAAAGGGAGAAATTGCCTTTAAAACCCTGGTAGTTGTCTCTGTGGCCTTGGAAAATTGTCGTAGTGAGAGGAAGGCGTTTCTGATACGGCTGTTATATTAATGTGCAATCCAATTTTGGCAACAGTGTTTCCTCATTACCATTGATGCCGAGATCATTCACGACACGAGTCCGCCGATGAGCAAAGTGACACTACCTAAATAAGCTCTTGTTATACACTTTTTGTACCTTTTTTTTTGTGTGTGAAATTCAAATACATTGTACTAGATGCAACTTCACATAAAGCATCCATTATCCCAAACACTTCATTCCCACGCCATGACTGTCTTCAAAGGCCGCTCAGAAAACTGGTGTGTTTCCGCCGCTGTTAAAAGCTGTAGAACTTTTATTAAATCTGCTAAGCTCCTTGAACCTTGAAAACACCCTTGAAAACCCACAAATATTCACTTAAGTCTTGAATTATCCCTTGAACTTATATTACTGTTAAACTAGTCTTTGAACCTGCAAAACACCCTTGAAAACCTGTAAATTTTCCTACAATCTGAACCTTGAAAACACCATTGAAAACCTACAATTTTCACTACTCTTAAATTAAACCTCAAAAACTTATAGAACTGTTAAACCTTCTCTTGAACCTTCTAAACACACTAGAAAACCTGTATGAATTTTCCTAGAATCTGCTAAACTCCTTGAACCTTGAAAACATCCTTGAAAACCCACAATTTTTCACCGGAGTCTTGAATTATCCCTCGAAAACTTATATTACTGCTAAACTATGCCTTGAATCTTCAAAGTATCCTTGAAAACCTGTGTAATTTTTTTCTAGAATCTGCAAAATACTTTAACCTTGAAAATACCCTTAAAAACCCACAATTTCCACTAAACTCTTTAAATTATCCCTTAAAAAACTTATATAACTTAAACCTTCTCTTGAACTTTCTAAACACCCTAGAAAACCTGTATAAATTTTCCTAGATTCTGTTAAACTCCTTGAACCTTTAAAACACCATCGAAAACTATGTATAATTTTCACTGTAACCTTAAACAATCACTTGAAAACCCATATGACTGTTAAACTATTCTTAAAATACCCAAATGACTTTCACTAGACCTAAACTATCTCTTGGGGACCTATACTATGCCTTGAACCTTTTAAAAACCCTTGAAAACCCATGAAATTTCCAGTGGTCTCATAAACTGTCCCTTGAAAAAGTATACAGCTCTGAAACCTTCCCTTGAACCTTGAAAACACCCTTGAAAAACTCATATACTTTAAAACATCCTTGAAAACTCATACAATTTCACTGGAGGCTTAAACTGTCACTTCAAAACCTATACAACTGTTGAACCTTTCCTTAAACCATTATAACACCCTTGAAAATCTGTATGATTTCCACTAAACTCTTAAACTATCACTTAAGAATTCATATAACTGCTAAACTATTCCCTGAACCTTGAAAACACCCTAGAATACCCATAATTTTCACTAGGCTCTTAAATTAACCCTAGAAAACCTACAGTCCTTCCCTGAATCTTGAAAACACACTAGAAAACCCATATAATTTTTACTAGAGCCTTGAGAACCTACAGCCCTTCCTTGAATCTTAAAACACCCTTGAACACCCATATAATTTCAACTGCAGCCTCAAACTATCCCTTGAGAACCTATATAACTGTCAATCCTTCTCTTAAATATCCAAATAACTTCCACTGTTACACTATCCTCGAGTCACAAAGCACACTAGGGAACACAAAGACCTATAGACCATGTAAAGATACCTTGAAAACACCAATATCTTCCACTAGAGGCCATTGAAAGCAGTCAAGATGAGGCACCAAAGTGTTTATGTGAATATGAACCAAAGACAGAAAGAAAAACAGAAGCATATATACAATGGCTATGTGATCCTTCTTTTCCCTCTCCTCTCTCTCTCTCTCTCTCTGTATTGGAGGTGTACAGTGACACCTTTCCACCCAGCACAGCAGCAGAAATATTTACCTCAGGGGAAAATAGTAAAGAAATACACACACATACATCACTGCTAAATATATGATAAGTTTGTCTTCAGATTGCCTTAGAGAAAATAACTATCTTGTATGATGTCCTCCATTCCTTCCTTCCTTTTCTTTCATGAGTATCTTAATAAAACATCACATTTCTTTAGCTACTTAAAAGGAAATCAACACAAATTAAGTCCTTTCGTGCGTTATATTTCCACTCTTGCAAGGACCTCTTAAGTGTATTTTGAAAAGTGTAACAACTACGTGACCTTCCTTGCTTTTATTTCTTTCCTATTTAACATCAAACTTCTTCACTTGTAAGGAAATGAATGACAAACACACTCAAGATGACACACAAACTACAGACAATTAGTGCTCTCTGCTCCCCCCTCTTGGTGTTTCTGTCCTGCACACACTAACTTAACCTCTTCAGTACCAGGACGCACTTTCACATTCATGCTACTATTTGGTGATTTTATACAGCTTCAAATACTTATGATGGGATTAGAATAGTGAAGACTCTGGCTATTAATCTTCAGACTTCCACAGACCATTCCCAATCTAAATAAAATCATCCAATCATACCCCAAAACTCATGGTAAAAAATGTGTTCCAGTACTAAAGGGATTAAGGAAACTCAGCCTCCTTCTAACTGTCCACCAATCACATCCTTTGTCAGTGGAGGTGTGGCTTGCAGGGAGTGTTAGTCAGTGTGGGTGGGACTGATCAAAGAGGAGCAGTTTAGTTAATGGTAATACAGAGTTGATCTTACACGTCTATGAACCAATGGTGAAAATGACACTATTCAAAGATATAGGAGAGAGAGAGATCTGCTAAATATAAATGGTTTCTACAGACTTTTCTTACTGTTGAGTATGACATCCACTTTCTGGCATTTGATCTCGTTACCAAACAGTGAGGTAGTATTCACACATCTCCTTTGTCAACACACTCATTATTACACATTATTCTGTTCACATCAAGACACTCCTACACACAAACTCTACTTCCTCTTCCCCACATTACTCTATGCTTTCTCTGCTCAACAGTGGGGCAATACTTGAAGACAGACAGTGGTGGCTGAGCTCAGGTCTCATGGAAGTGTTACATTGGCCTTGGAGAACATTTAGCAAACTGTAAACATTTCACACTATTACTACAGGTTAACTTTACAAAAAATGTCATCTTGTTACTGGAAAAGAAAGATCATATGAGTGCTGTGCTGACAAAGAAAGACGTGACATTCAAACCTGATGCTAAAGCTGCGTATTTCCTCGTAAACCTGACAGAAGAAAGTGCTATGCTGGCTTTAACCCCTTCAGTACTAGGATGTGTTTCCACATTCATTCTGGTTACTATTTGGTGATTTTATACAGCCTCAGAAACTCATGTGGGGATTAAAATAGTGAAGACTGTGGCCCATTAATCTTCTGCCTCCCACAGACCCTTCCTAATGTTAATAAAATGGTCTAATTGTACACAAAAATCAAGGTAAAAATGCATCCTAGTACTGGAGAAGGGGTTAAAGGTGAACCTGGTAAAGGAATGAGATAAGTTTACATCTAATAAAAAAATAATACAAGCTAAAAGAAAAAAAAATCTCTTGTATGAAAACGCAATAATAAAATTGGTAAAGGGAAATAGTGACGCTCAGATCTCAACACAACAGAGACACACAAAACTGAACACTATAAGTTATATCCCCATCAGGTCTGACAGGGCTGTAGTGGTCTATGGGGTGTGGTCTACCCTCCCTCCCTCCCTCCACCAATGGCAGTGTGACTCTAGCCCTGAGTGGGTCACAATGGAAGGCAGCTGTCAATTCCTGGCCAGAGGGAAGGTGTGGCCTATTTGGGGTGTGTTCTATATAGGGTGTGGCCTGTTTGGGGTCTATTCTGTCTAGGGTGTGGCCTGTTTGGGGTCTATTCTGTCTAGGGTGTGTTCTATATAGGTGTGGTCTGTTCTATCTAGGGTGTGGCCTACTCTGGTGTGGCTTGCTTGGGGTGTGGCCAGGAGACAAATGGGTGAAGGAAATGGTGGTGTGACAAGACAGAGGTGATGCTGGGTGTGGTGTGGCCTGGTGTGGTGTGGTGTGGCTAGACTGGTGTGGCTCTGTTTTCTCCTTCTGTGGTGTGGCTGAGGGGTAAGGCAGTGGAAGTAAGTGGTGGATGAGTAAATAGATGAGTGGATGAAGAGATGGCCCTGGTAGAAGTACAAGTAATCTGTTGGAAGTGGATGGATATAGCACTGTTAGTATGATGGTGGTAGTGGTGGTGGTGGTGATGGTAGTTATAGTGTAAGTAGTGGTGGTAGTAGTGGTGGTGGTAGTAGTGGCACTGATGGCTTACAGTGAGGCATTAATGAAGCTACAGTTACATGGCTACTCTGCTACTACTGTAATTCAAGTTTGGGGGAGTTTGCCACAGAGAAATCATTTTGTGTGGAGTTTTTAAAAAGATGGAATTTCATGAAGTGTGGAATTTACTTTGAGTGTTTTATGATCTGATCCTCCTTAAGAGTATTGAAGAGGACTAAGAAACGGCTATTAATCGAACATTCTAAAGCTACTCATCACAAAACAGTATTGAATTAATCCATAAACTGTACTTATTCTTACTAATGACTACACCACATCATAAATAGTATAGACTTTTACCTACACAATACATATATCTATGTATATTTGCATACTACATATATATACTTCTTTTGATCAAAAATATATATGTATGTCTAAGCTTAGCTTGTGTACAGGTGATAGTTGGCAAAGTAACACAGCTTGGGGGACCTCCATCTTCCCAGGTGTAGTATTGATAGCACCCCAGTGGGCATCTTACAGTTAATCTTCCTAATATCACTGCCAAGAAATTCCCTGGGTTAGTATCACAAAAAATCTGATAAAAATTATGCAGTAACTTTAAAAGCCACATAATGGAGCTTTCCTCTTACTACTGCTTGCTTGAATACTAATGGCATATAAAAAACGCTATTTCTTCCCCTATCACTGTATAAAACTGCCGAGTCTGGAATGAGACAGCGACAGTGTGAACAAAATACTAACCAATACTTAACTCAACAGTCACATGTGAGATTGACAACTTTAGCATTGTTTTCCTCAGACACTGTGTTGAAAATGACTTCCAAAAAATCATAAATAGACTGATGAATAAATAAAATGATAGATAAATGAATAAGTCACCCATTGTTGTACTTTAAAGTGAAAGGAGGATATTGTCTGATAAATTGGTGAAAAAATTACTTCCAAATATAGATAGATAAATGAATACAAATAAGACTCCATTACCATACTATAAATTGAAAGAAGGAATTACTATTACTGGATAAACTGTTCAAAAATTCACTCCCAAAAATAGATAGATAAATAAATACAAATAAGTCTTCATTCCCACACTTTAAATTCAAAGGAGGAATTAACACTGTCCAATAAACTGTTAAAAAAAAATGACTTAAATAAAAAAAAAGTAGATAAAGAAATACATCTTCTCCTATTGGTGAACGTGAAATGAACAAGGCATTATTATCTTACCTGTACACTTTCACCTGCTCATCATCACCTGTCACCTCACCTGCCACACGCACTAACAAGTCATCAACTGAAGAAACTCCTGTCACTTCAACGCTAACACTAAAATATAGAGAACACACACACACACACACACAGGCTCATCACACAGTAATAATAATAATAATAATAATAATAATAATAATAATAATAATTGAAGCTACCATCATGAGTGGATACAAACACCTTTTTACAGTAACATCCTTCCCTAATGCTGTACAGTTATTAATGTTACACCTTGTTACAGCTCACACACTTCCTTCAGTCACCAGGATATGAGTTGTGTTGTGTTTCTCCTTTTTTATCTATTATTTTTTTCATTTATTCTTCATGCCAAAATGTTTCCTCAATTAAATCTTCTATTCCCAAAATTTTCAGTCTTTTTCTTCTGTAGCCATCAATATTTTCACTCGAGCCAAGTTGTGTTGTGTGGCTCAGTAAACTGCCTCGTTTCTCTTGTTTCTCCTTTTTTCTAGTGTTTTATTTCATTTATTCTTCATGCTAGAATATTTCCTCAGCATATTTTCAGTCTTTCCTTCTGTAGCTGTCAATATTTTCAGTCAAGCTGAGTTGTGTGTGGTTTAGTAAACTCCCTCGTTTCTCCTTTTTATCTATTATTTTTTCATCTATTCTTCATATCAAAATACTACCTAAATCAACATATTTTTCGATCTACAAAATTTTCAGTCTTTTCTTATGTAGCTGTCATTATTTTTTATCAAACCAAATTGTGTTGTGTGACTCCCTCATTTCTCCTTTTTATCTATTATTTCTTATTTATTCTTCATGTCAAAATCTCTCTTTAGTCAACATATTCACGTCTTCTGCTGCATTTGGTTGAGGCAGAGCAGTCTCCCCAGTTAACACTCTTTCAATATTAAGACAGGTTCTC
Organism: Portunus trituberculatus; assembly: GCF_017591435.1. NCBI lineage: Eukaryota > Metazoa > Arthropoda > Malacostraca > Decapoda > Portunidae > Portunus > Portunus trituberculatus. The sequence continues at coordinate 7,877,952 of NC_059288.1, forward strand.
TTATTTCTCTTTGACATATTTCTCCAATTAACACCTTTTCAATACTAACAGATTCTTTCATTTCTCTCCAACATATTTCTATCATAGTCCTTGTCTCTATCAGCCCGGTATCACACAAATGTTGATCTTTACTGAGAAATCATCATCTTCACATTTCTTTTATTGAATTCCTGTATTTTTTTCATACAATTTTTTCATTACATTTCTTCTCCACTACATGGTAAACAGTCTCCAGCAGCTTAAGACAGACTACAGCAACACTTCCAATGAGCATCTTAACACTGCTGCAATGAGTGATGGAGAGAGAAAGCTACAAAGTGAAGTCAGATCTGTAAACCTAGCCATTGACTCCCTCTTGTCACAATGCAACAACTGACTGCCACACACGAGAGACTGTCAAGGGACCGACACACATGTTCCTCTCCACCGACACATGGAAACACTGACTTGAACACATTTACTCACTATTGCAGAGCCTCATGTTTCCCTTGAGATCCACCGGAAGATGCAAGAAACACTCCCCTGCCTTCCCACCACCGCAACACCTCGGCAGTGTGAACGCTAAGGGATCGACAAATAAAATGACACTTTCTCTCCTTTCTATGACAGAAACAATGAACTGAAGCTTCCATTGTGCTAGATCACTACCTGGACACAAGCTGACCTCTCCTTAACTCAAAAAAAAAGCTTACAATTCAAGATAAATCTCTTTAATATACTATAAAAATTGAGGGGAAAATGCATCCCAACAATGAACAACCCACAGTAAACATCTGCAATATATATAACACTTCTTTCATTCTTTGTAAAACGAATGTGGATAAAAACTTAAGTACCTCAGACATAAGAACACTCAACTTTCACCTCATTATCTGGTCCACATTGCTTTGGAAATAAGGAATAGTAACTCAAGCCTTGGGGAGCAGCAATAACTTCAAGACAAGGCAGACACTGTGGCCTCCGGGACCCAGCGCTTCCTGTACCATTTAGCTTACTTGAGCTGAGGAAATGTGAGCTGCAATGATGGGCACCACACGTTTGCTGAGCCTTGTAAGGGACATCACTGGAGCTGTGACTGCGCCTTACTGAGCCAAACAGTACTAGGTGAGTGCCAGCATCTGCTCCACTGTTGTTACCCCTGTGGCACTCATCATCTCCCGGAACAATGACCCCTCAGTGCCCATCAGGACCACTGGGGTGTCTAACTCCTTCACCTGTGGAAATGTGCACAGGTAAGACATGCAGCCAGATTCACAAACACCTTGCTCTCTTACCACGACAATTTTTCAAGCCCCCATAGACGACTAGCCAGGTTTTCAAGACAGTTCTTCCTTATGATCAACTAGAAATCTTGCTAATCCATCACCAGAACCATAAAAACACCCTTAGCCCCTTCAGTACTGAAATGCATTTTTATCATGAATTTTTGGTGTGATTAGACGATTTTATTGACACTAGGAAGCATCTATGGAGGTCAGAAAGTGAATGACTACAGTCTTCACTATTTTAATCCCCCACATAAGTTTCTGAGGCTGTATAAAATCACCTAAATAGAAAGCAGAATGAATATGGAAAAGCATCATGGTACTGAAGGTGTTAAAAACATGAGTATCTTCAACTAAAGCCTTTAAAAATAGTCATGGAGAGAGAGCAAAGAGTTTCAGAATGTTGGTCATGGAAAGATGCAAAAGATCCAAGGGTTTAGTGAAAGTTGTGTGGGTTTGTAAACATGTTTCTATTATTCTAGTGATAGTTAAACAGACTGCAGTGGAAGTGATATGGATTTTCAAGGTTGTGTATTAATAATTCTTGTGGCAATTCAACACACTCAAGCCTGTACTCAAAAAATGCTTTGCTCTCTCACCATGACTGTTTTCCAAGGCCACAGAAATGATTAGGAGAGTTTTCAAGAGTGTTTCTCCAGTTAATAAAGTGCAAATCTTGTAACTCTGCCTCTAGAATATAAAAACACCTTAAAAATTGCTCTTCTCTCTCACCACAACTATTTTCAAAGGCCATAGAAATGATTAATAGAGTTTGTAAGAGTGTTTCACCTATTGAAAAATGAAGAAATCTTGTCAATCTGCCACTAGAACTGTAAAAACATCTTAAAAATTATTCTTCTCTCTCATCACAACTATTTTCAAAGGCCACAGAAATGATTAACAGAGCTTTCAAGAGTGTTTCACCGATTAATAGTGCAGAAATCCTGTCAACCTACTTCTAAAACCATGAAAACACCTTTAAAAAACTTGTGGAAATTCAAATAAAGCCTTTTGAAATAGAGGATGTGAAGCAAAGAAGAGTTTTGAGAATATGACCCATGGAAAGATGCAAAAAATCCAAGCAAAAGCCTTCAAAATTAAATCACCACCACCACCACCACTGTCCTCACCCTGCCAGCATCCAACACCATGATTCTGTCGTAGTTGGTGACGGTGTTGAGTCTGTGGGCGATGGTGAGGACGGTGCTACTCCTGAAGGCCTCTCGGATGGTGGCCTGGATGAGGTGGTCTGTCTCCACATCCACTGATGCTGTGGCCTCGTCCAGCAGCAAGATCTGAAGGAGACACACGGTGTGAGAGAGAGAGAGAGAGAGAGAGAGAGAGAGAGAGAGAGAGAGAGAGAGAGAGAGAGAGAGAGAGAGAGAGAGAGAGAGAGAGAGAGAGAGAGAGAGAGAGAGAGAGAGAGAGAGAGAGAGAGAGAGAGAGAGAGAGAGAGAGAGAGAGAGATAATAAATAGGAATGATAAAACAAAAAAAATAAATAATAAATAGGAATGATAAAACAAAAAAAAAAATAAACAAATATAACTAATGAACATGAACAAACAAACTAACAAACGAACCTTGCTATTTCTGAGGAGGGCACGAGTGAGGCAGATCAGTTGTCGCTCCCCCACTGAGAAGTTCTCCCCGGCGGCCTCCACCTTAGACATGAGGCCGTGCTCTTGTCGCTGCACCACTGCCTTAAGGTGTGACTGCTCCAGCGCCTGCCACACTGCGTCGTCAGAGTGCACGTCAAATGGATCCAAGTTGTACCTGTGTGTGGATAGAAAGTAAGGATTGGTGCAAAGGGAGGGGGGACTAAAATGTAAAGGTTGGTGAAGGGGGGACTAAAATGTAAGGGTTGGTGAAGGGACTTGAGTGTGAGGGTTGGTGCAGGGGGACTAAAATGTAAGGGTTGGTGCAGGGGGACTGGAATGTAATGGTTGGTGCAGGAAGCCATCACTACCTGTGGCTGTCCCTGAAGAAAACATGCGTACCTGTTGCTTTTAATCCCTTGAGTAGCCATTAGTCTTCTGATCTCCATAGACAGTTCATAATGTAAATAAAATTGTCTAATCACACCCAAAACTCATGATAAAAATGTGTCCCAGTACTGAAGAGGTTAACCCCCTTCAGCATCATGACCTGTTTCCATATTCTTTCTCCTTATTATCTGGCAATTCTACACAGCTTCAGAAACTTATGTGGGGATTAAACTAGTGAAGACTCTAGCAATTAACCCCTTCAAGTACCATGACATGTTTTAGTATTCATTTTGCTTACTATTTGACAATTTTACACAGCTTCAGAAACTTATGTGGAGAATAAACTAGTGAAGACTCTGGCCATTAATCTCATGACCTCCACAGACCCTTCCTAATATCAACAAAATCATCTAATCCCACCCAAAAGTCAAGGTACACAAAAGCATCCCACTACTGAAGGAGTTAAAGCTTCCTACTGAATCAACACCAACTCCCTGATTACTGAGTCCATTTCATTCACCTGGGGAGCAGTGACCCACCTGAGAGAACCCTGGAAGAGCACCGGGTCCTGGGGGATGACAGAGATGCTGGAACGCAGTGTGTGGAGACCCAGGGTGCTGATGTCCACCCCGTCAATCAGCACATTGCCAGAATCAAGCTCACACATCCGGAGTAGAGTAGATATGAGGGAAGACTTGCCTGTAGGAGGAAGGGAATGTGTGAAGGAAGAGATAGAAAAAAGAAGATAAGGATAGACAGAAAGAAGAAGGAAATGCATATATATAAAAATAATAAGACCTAGAGAAAAGAAAGGAGATTGATAGATAGAAAGAAGAAAAAACTATTGAGGGAGAGAAAAGAAAAGAGATATAGACAGAAAGAAGGAAATACATAAAAAAGTAATAAGGTCTACAGAAAAGAAAGAAGAGAAAAAAAATGCACCCAAAAACTATTAAGACCTAGAGAAGAAGATAAAGAAGATAGAAAGAAGGAAAGAAAACAAGATCAAGAGAAAAGAAAGGAGATAGATAGATGGAGGCAAGAAAAAAAAGACAAACTAAAAAGATCCAGAAAGAAGAAAAGGAAAAATAGAATAAAGAAAACACAAGAGAAAACTAATAAAACAGAGAAAAGAAAGAAGATAGAAAGAAAAAAGGAAAAACAAAAAATTCAAACAAATAAGACCAAAAACCAACACCTTCCACTGTGGTGTTGGTGAGCTGACCCAGAACACCACAACACCACACCACAACACCACAATGACCCGAGGACAGACTAACCTGCTCCAGTGCGACCCACAATGCCGATCTTCTCCCCGGCAGTGATGAAGGCGGTGATGTCGTGCAGGACCAGGGGAAGGTCTGGCCTGTACCGCAGCTGTACTTTTCGCAGGTCAATGGAGCCATTTTTGGGCCAGGGGGCAGCTGGTTCTGTCTCGGGAATTTCTCTCGGAGCCTCGCTGGACAGACCCTGCAGAGTATTGACCATTAACCCCTTCAGTACTGGGACACATTTTTACCTTGAGATTTGTGTGCCATTAGATATTTTTATTGACATTAGCAAGGGCTCTATGGAGGTCAGATGATTAATGGCTACAGTCTTCAGTATTCTAACCCCTTCAGTACTGGGGCACATCTTTACCATTAGACCATTTTATTGACATTAGCAAAGTTTTATCAAGGTCAGATGACTAATGGCCAGTCTTCATTATTTTAACCCTTTCAGTATAGGGACACATTTTTACCTTGAGATTTGTGTATGGTGAAACTATTTCATTGGCATTAGGAAAGGTCTATGGAGGTCAAAAGAATAAGGCTAAGCCACTACAGTCTTTACTATTCTAATCCCAATGTATGTTTCTGAAGATGTAGAAAATGGCCAAATAGTAACTAGAATTAATATGGAAACACATCCAGGTACTGATGAGATTATGCTCTTCAGTGCACTGGGATACATTTCCATATTCATTCTGCTTACTATTTGGTGACTTTATACAGCTTCAGAAACTCATATGAGAGATTAAAATACTGAAAACTGTGACCCATTAAACTTTGCCCTCCACAGACCCTTCCTAAATTCAATAAAATGATCTAATTGTACACAAATCTCAAGGTAAAAAAAAGTGTTCCACTACTGAAGAGATGAAGGGGTTAACCACACAGGGAGGCACCGGGGAACACTCACATAGGCGTACTCAATGATGCGTTCCACTGAGGTGATGCGCGACTGGAATTCCGACTTCATTCTCATCAGGAAAGGGATGAAGACACACACCTGCAAACCACAAAGTCAGTAAGTCATCTCGGTATATAACAAATAATGATGTTTTGTGCCAACTCTCTCAGACTTGTATGGGGACTGGCAATTAAGTGGGGACTATTTATTCTACTCTTTTCATTACCCTTGGCCAGCTTTTCCACTGCCCTCCCTTATCTCTTCTTCAGCCAGACCACAATGCCTCACTGTAGCCTAACCCAGGAAGGAATAGCTAGTCTTGTGCACCAGCTGACTACATTAAGCACTAAATAAACACACCTCTAAAATACTGTAGCCTAACTCACCACCATCTTAATACTCTGAGCACTTAACAAAAACTTCTAAATTACTGTAGTGTAACCCAGCACCTTCTTACTATACTGAGCACTTAACAAATACTTCTAAATCACAGTAACCAGACTCAGCACCATATTACTACACTGGGCACTAAACCAACACACTTTTAAACACCAAATACTAAACAAATACTTCTAAACCACAGTAACTTCACCCAGTCATCTCCAGCACTTACTCCATTGACTGAGGAAAGCGCCAAGCCAGCCAGGGCGGTGCTGACCATTCCCTTGGTGAAGACACAGATGACGGTAACAGCAAGAGTCACCATCATTGCCATCACATCCATGCGGAACGTGAACCATCGATTGGACAGCCGGAACACCAGGAGGGCTGCCGAGTGTTTGTCTAGGAACCTATACATCCTGCAGAAGATGAAGGAGAAATTGTTGTGACTGGAGGTGTTGGATTGTTAATTAATTGTTCTGTTGTGACTGGAGGTGTTGGAGGTGTCAGTTCTGTGGTGACTGGAGGTGTGAGTTCTGTGGTGACTGGAGGTGTTGGAGGTGTAAGTTCTGAAACCTTATTGGCACCTGGGACTCATTATGGCACTGAGGTATTCACTTTTTAACTCCATAATTAATCTGTCTCAATTATCTTTTTATTCACAGTCACCTCCATTCATTGTACTAGCCTAGATATTGTAAAATCTATTCTTTTTATCCCTTTGTTCATGTGCTCTTAATCCCTTCAGTAGCATAAAGCATTTTCATATCCATTCTGCTTACTATTTGGTGATTTTATACAGCTTCAGAAACTCATGTGGGAATTAAAATAGTGAAGACTCAGGCCATTAATCTTCTCACCTCTACAGACCCTTCTTAATGTAAATAAAATTATCTAATCACACCAAAAACTCAAGGTAAAAATGTGTCCCAGTACTGAAGGGGCTAAGTCACCAGTCAGTCAGTCAACCAGTCACTTAGTTGCCAGTCACCCAGTCACTCAGTCACCAGTTACTAAGTCACTCAGTCACCAGTAACTCAGTCAGTCACTAAACACCAGTCGGTCACCAGTCACCACTAAGTCACCAGTCACCAGGAACCAGTCACTCAATCCCCACTCAGTCACCAGTCACTAATCAGGCACTCAAACAAGTCAGTCACCAGTCACTCAAACACCAATCTGTCACCAGTCATCCAATCACTCCATCACTCAAAGACTAGTCACTCACACATCAATCACCAGTCAGTCACCAATCACCAATCACTCAGTCCGCCTCAAACCTGGTGATGAAGAGTTTTCCTTATCGAAGGTTCGGATGATGGAGAGTCCACTGATAGACGATCCGATGTGCTGCGTGATTGGTGACTTCAGGGTGTTATCCAGACGCTTAAATTCCCTCACGCCAGCATTGAGGAAGATGTCCACCAGCACGAAGATGACTGTGGAGGATGGGGGAGTGAAAATTCTACTACTATTGTTATTTATTGCTATATTTCCTTCCATTATTATCTATTTGTCTCTATTCATTCATTATTTTGATGTATTTCTATCTATTTATCCAGCATTATCATCCACCAGCACGAAGATGACTGTGGAGGATGGGGGAGTGAAAATTCTACTACTATTGTTATTTATTGCTATATTTCCTTCCATTATTATCTATTTGTTTCTATTTATCCATTATCTTTATCTATTTCTATCTATTTATCCATCATTATCATCCACCAACACGAATATGACTGTAGAGGATGACGGAGTTCTTCTGACTTCTATTACTATCATTATTTATCAAGTTCTCTATATTTTCTTCCATCATTATCAATTTTTCTCTATTTATCCATCATTTTTATCTATTTCTCTATTTATCCATCACTTATCATCTACCAGGAAGATGGCGGAATTCTTCTTACTTCTATCATTATTTATAGCTACTTCCTTCCATTATTAATACTTACTGGCAATGACGATGAGGGGGACGACGAACCACACGTAGATGAAACAGACGAGGATGACTTGGCCAACCACGAACAGCATACCTTGAAGCAAGAACTCCAGGAAGAACGGCACACGGACATCCACTGTGCAGGGAGACCAAGGAGTGAGTGAGTGACTGGTGGGTTGGTGGTGCAGGATTGTATGGTGAGCAGCAGGAAGACTGAGAGAATGTATGAGTGGCCACAGAGATGATTAGCAGGGTTTTCAAGAGTGTTTCTCCTGTTAATAATGTAGAAATCTTGTCAGTCTGTCTCTAGCATTGTAAAAACATCTTATAAATTGCTCTTCTCTCTCACCATGACTGTTTTACAAGGCCACAGAGATGATTAGTGGAGTTTTCAAGAGTGTTTCTCCTTTTAATAATGTAGAAATCTTGTCAATCTATCTCTAGCATTGTAAAAACATCTTATAAATTGCTCTTCTCTCTCACTGCCACTGTTTTCCACCGCCATGGAAATGGTTAGCGAGGTTTTCAAGAGTGTTTCCCCAGTTAATAATGTGGAAATCTTGTCAATCTGTCTCTAAAAACCATAAAAGCACCTTAAAAATTGCTCTTCTTTCTCACCACTATTATTTTCCAAAGCCAAAGAGAGTGCTCCTCCTGTTAATAATGTAGAAATCTCATCATTCTGCCTCTATAATCATAAAAAACAACTTAAAAACTCATGTCAATTAAGATAAACCCTCTTGAAATAGTGGCAGTGAAGCGCAGAAGTGTTTGAGAATACGAGCCACACTCACACTCATCCAAGTCTCTGGAGAACCTGTTGAGTATTCTGCCAGAGGGTGTAGTGTCAAAGAAGCTCATGGGGGAGCGAAGGATGCTGGTGAACATGTGGCTGTGAAGCTTGGAAGCCCCCGCCAACACCCTGAAAAGGAACACACTCATCACTACACACTCTCATCACAACACACTCGTCATGACACACTCACTCACTAACTCTTATGGGTGTTTTGGATAACCGTTTCATTCTTGAGTTACATGCATTGAATTTATGAACTATTGTGGCAAGAAAACTCAGAATCTAACCCTAGATGTTATAATATTCACCTTTCTGATGCCCTTGCCGTAGAGAAAACACTAATCTCACCTCTATTAATTTCTTTGATCCCAAATGCTACAAGTTTCACCTCTCTGATCTCTTTACTGCAGAGGAAACACACTCTATCTCTACTCTCTCTCACTCTAATCTTTATTCTATCTCTACTAGTTCCTTTCAATCCAAGCATTACTTTTCTTTTTTTATTTTAACATTTTTCTTCTCTTTTTTCAACTTTTCCATTCCTTCCCTAGTATTTCTTTTCTATTTTCACTCCCAATAGTTGCACATCTCATTTGTATTTATTCTATTCATTTTTTTTTTTTTTCATTTTAACACTTTTTTCATGCTTTTTATTTCAACTCTTCAAACCATTTCTTTCCAGACACTCTTCTCACCTATTTCTTTTTTTTTTTTCATCTCCATTCCTTCCTAATAATTCTTTTCTACTTTCACCTCAAATATTTGCATCTTTTAACTGTATTTTCTATTTATCTATTTTTTCGTCATTTCAACACTTTTCCCCTCTTTAAACTCGTCCATCCCTTCCCTAACACTTCTACTTTCACCCAAATATTTGCATCTTTTACCTGTATTGCCCTATTAATCAATTTTTCCATCATTTCAACACTTTCTCCCCTTCTTTTCATCTTCCCCATCCCACTAACACTTCTACTTTCACCTCAACACCTCCTCACCTGAAAGTCACACCAATGCCCTTGACAACACCAGTGAGGAGGAGAGGAGGAAGCTGAGGCAGTAGATGAGCTGGTAGAGCCACAGTGATGGGTTCTCCACAATGCTTCCCTTCAGCTCAGAGTCAGACAGTGTGAGGTTGTACAGGGTGACGTTCATCTGCCGTTCCTCTATCATTCCGTCGCCCTGAGTGGAAGGAAAGAAGGTCAGGTTAGGTTAGGTTGGATGAGGTTGGGTTAGTTAGGTGAGGTGAGGTGAGTTTGGTGAGGTTATTTTATTTATTTATTTTTTGAGTGATGTAAGTGTTGTGCTTTGAATAATGGTGGTTCTAGATGTGAGGGAGGGAGAGGTAGAGAGAGAGAGAGAGAGAGAGAGAGAGAGAGAGAGAGAGAGAGAGAGAGAGAGAGAGAGAGAGAGAGAGAGAGAGAGAGAGAGAGAAAAGACATGGTGTAAAATGGAATGCAGGGTGGAGATTGTTTTTTTTCCTCCTCCTCCTCCTCCTCCTCTATATCAAACACACACTCACAAAACAAATACAAAATGAACAACTCTCCTTCCTTCTCCTCCTCCTCCACAACAGTAAGTCAGCAAGCCTCACCTGATCCAGCCAGTACTGTAGCCACACCGCACTGAACATTCTACTGATGGTGAAGATGATGATGGCGAACAAGATGACGCTGGCAATGCACCATCCGCCACTCACCTGTTGAGAGAGAGAGAGAGAGAGAGAGAGAGAGAGAGAGAGAGAGAGAGAGAGAGAGAGAGAGAGAGAGAGAGAGAGAGAGAGAGAGAGAGAACAATACATTACTTTCAATTGTCTTACTAACCATTAATGCTAAGTTTATCTGAAAAATATTGTATATGATGTTATTGGTGATTGGTAAATGTTTCAAGTCTTTACCTGATATAACTGTACATAACTTGCTTCTTTCACACACACACATACTCTCTCTCTCTCTCTCTCTCTCATAATCTCCTTCAATTTTTCTCTATTAATGGCAAAATACAAATCAAACTCTTTCTTTCCTTCTCTTACCCTCAAACATACGCTCTCTCTCTCTCTCTCTCTCTCTCTCTCTTTCACACAAGCTCTTTAAATCTTCTACGCACACTTCCACTCTCTCCACCAAACAGTCTCCTCTCACCACAAACACACAGTAAACAAAACATCACACAGAATAATTAAACTTTACTAAATACACCTCAACTTACCCTGACCTGACCTGACCCTGCTTCTCACCTTTAAAAACGTGTAGTAAACTTTGGCGCTCACACTTCCTGTAGCTCTTGTTTCCTCTGAGATCAGTTTCCCTTTCTCCTTGTCCTCTTCCTTGTCCTCTCCTTCTGTGGTGCAAGAGGGTCATTTTTACCTTGAGATTTGTGTATGATTAGACCATTTTATTGACATTATGAAGGGTCTATGGAGGTCAGAAGATTAATGGTCGCAGTCTTTGCTATTTTAATCCTTCACATGAGTTTCTGAAGCTGTATAAAGTCACCAAACAGCAAATTAATGGCCACAGTCTTCACTATTTTAATCCCCCACATGAGTTTCTGAAGCTGTATAAATTCACCAGAGTAAATTAATGGCCACAGTCTTTGCTATTTCAATCCCCACCACATAAGTTTCCAAAGCTGCACAAAATCACAAAATCACCAAACAGTAACCAGAGTGAATATGGAAACACGTCATGGTACTGGAGCTAAACACACCCAATCCACAGTACCCTCATGAGTGGCACTAGCTAAGGGTAACAAAAGTAGCACAAACGACCCAATGAGGTGCCTGTCTTAGCATATCTTACATTACATCTTGGCTTCACTGGCTCCCCCTGCAGTGTCACTTGGCTGTGTCTCTGTGCTAATGCTGGGAAAGAACGTGTGTCACCTCAAGATATCAGGTAGCTGGTTTTTTTCTGTTTTAAGTGATATAAGTGATGATGAATATGTAATTTGAGTAATGGTGGATGTAAATGAGAGAGAGAGAGAGAGAGAGAGAGAGAGAGAGAGAGAGAGAGAGAGAGAGAGAGAGAGAGAGAGAGAGAGAGAGAGAGAGAGAGAGAGAGAGAGAGAGAGAGAGAGAGAGAGCATTATTGAGTCTGCTGTGCTAACAATTTACACTCAGCCCACCCATCTACTCTTCACTACCTGGCAAGCTAGAGAAGGCAACTGGATCATATTAAGAAGCAGAAGCTGAGATCATATAATGACTTATCTATGCAAGAAGGCAAGCTGGCCAAGAGCACCAAAAAAATAAATAAATAAGAAAAATTGTCATAGAGAGAGAATAAAGCATTTTTAAGGGTACTTCTATGGTTCTGGTGATGGATTGGCAAGATTTCTAGCTTATGAAAGAGAAAACTGTCTTGAAAAACTTGGCTGGTTGTCTCTGTGTGGACTTGGGTTGCCGGTTCCCTTGAAGAGTGACACAGTTAGCCAAAATTGAGAATGTATTATGAGAGTTGAAGTAGTGACGATGGTGCATAAATTTAAGACTGACCACAGGACACTTTTTATCTACCATTATGTTTATCTCCACGTTCACTCTTCACAATTATGGTAGTGTTATTATCCTCGCTACTATTAAAGCACTGTACAGGTAGTAGTAGTAGTAGTAGTAGTAGTAGTAGTAGTAGTAATAGTGGTAGTAGCAGTAGTAGCAGTAATAGTGGTAGTAGCAGTAGCAGAAGCATCACAGCTAAGTGTTAGTCTGGCCCGGTCATGCCAAAAGCTTAGCTGCTACTGGAATCATGTCACACTTACTTTTCTTTACAGTTTCTGCCTTTCCATCTAAAAAGAGTAACGGAAGTTAGTGCACAAGAACCTGGGCCATGATAAAGCCAAACTTCAACCTTGTTCAGAAGCTTTTTGGCACAACATACTCAAGAAATCAATAATCAATTCTGGCAGTGAACTCGTGCAGTGTGTTATGAAGGCCACACCAGCCAACACTCCTGGGACCATTAGTAGTGAAGCATGGAGGGAGCCACAACTCAACCAGTGCCTCGGTAAGTCTTTCGCCTGATGATGCTCTCAAACACAACCATAGAGCCAGAATAAGAATGGTGTGTGTGTGTGTGTGTGTTTACCTAGTTGTACATTACAAGGTTCGAGTGGGGCTCATAGTAACCTGTCTCCATATCTACTTTCATCCAACCTTTCCTTAAATTTATGCACATTTTCTACTGTTCTCATCATTCAAGCTGTCCCAAATGTCCATCGTCCTATGTGGTGACCTAAACTTCTTAATGTTTCCCACACAGTGACTTTTCCTGATCTTCTTGGAGTGTCCACTTGTTTATCTATCTCCATCTTCAATCAGCGATACCAGGTCTTGTCTATCTATCTTTTCCATATGGTTTACTAACTTATGCATCATTATTAGGTTCCATTTTCTTCAGTGTGTGTGTGTGTATGGTGTAGGAACATGCTACAGTACCAAGAGATATAAAAAAGTGTACCATTTTGTGTTTATGTTCTATAGCAAGAAAAAATTTAACACCAACCAATATTAAAAGTGCACATCAACCATTCTGTGTCCTTCAAAATAAGAAAACTTCCTAAAATAGGCTGGAAGGGGTGAAGATTACACACAGTGTTGCTTATCCACAGTTGTGTCACACTATAGAAAACACACAAACACACACAGGCCTGTATTCAGAAATGCTTTGCTCTCAATACATCAATGCTTTCCAGTTGAAGATACTCATGTTTTTAAGAGTGTTTTTATGGTTCTGGTGATAGATTGGCAAGATTTCTAGTTTACTAAAAAGAGAAACTGTCTTAAAAACCCAGCTAGTTGTTTGTGTGGTCTTGCAAAATTGTCGCAGAGAAAGAATAAAGTGTTTTAAGGGTGTTTTTATGCTTCTGGTGATGCATTGGCAAGATTTCTAGTATAATAAAAAGAGAAATTGTCTTGAAAACCCAGCTAGTTGTCTCTGTGGTCTTGCAAAATTGTCATAGAGAGAGAGTAAAGCATTTTCAAGGGTACTTTTATGGTTCTGGTGATAAACTGGCAAGATTTCAAGTTTATTAAAAAGGAAAACTGTCTTGAAAACCTAAACCTGGCTAGTCTTTGTGGCCTTGGGAAACTGTCACAGTGAGAGGGGAAGGCATTTCTGAATACAGGCGATAGAGTCAAAAGTGGAGGAGAAAATGAAGCCAAGTCCTGTTCACTATTCAATACACACCCGCCTCCTTGGTCTCCTCCTCCTCCTGGTGCTGCTCCTCGCTGGTGTTGGCCGCCTCCCGCCCCACCATGTCAAAGTATTCACCCTTGCGTTCCAGCAGTTCTGTGTGTGTGCCCTTCTCCACCACCTTCCCCTCCTGCATCACCACCACCTCATCACACTTCTCAAGAAACTGAAATTGGTGATGATTTGTGATTAGATATAGAAAGAAAACACACACACACACACACACACACACACACACACACACACAAATCAACTTTCAGACTTGGCTCACTTGTAAAAATATAATTAGGTAAGAACACACACACACATTGATAAGTACAACAAATCAACTTTAACCTCTTCAGTACTGGGATGACTTTTCCTTTGAGTTTTGTGTACGATTAGACAATTCTATTGGCATTGGGAAGGGTCTATGGAGGTCAGAAAATTAATGACCAAAGTCTTCACTATTCTAACCCATTCAGTACTGGGACACAACTTTACCTTGAGATTTGTGTACAATTGTGCCATTTTATTGACATTGGGAAGGGTATATGGAGATCAGAAGATTAATAGCCACAGTCCTCACTATTTTAATCTGAATCGTGTGAAAATCACCAAACAGTAAGCAAAGTGAATATAATCAGATAAGGACAAATAGACTTAACTGAATCGTAAAAACATAATCAGATAAGGACACACACACACACACACACACACACACACACACACACATACATGAGGAGCGTGGGTGACAAGAATGACAGTTTTCTCAGCCAGGTGTCCCTTAATGCACTGGTTGAAGATGTGCCGGGCCACCTTAGCGTCCACGGCACTCAGAGGGTCGTCTAGCAGGTAAATGTCCCGGTCACAGTACACAGCTCGGCCCAGGTTCACCCTCTGCTTCTGCCCACCGCTGCATATTAAGTTAAGTTAGGTTAGTTATGGAGATGGGACGGTATGCTAAAAATCTCGCTTAGGTTTTGTTAAGCTAGTTTCTCTCTCTCTCTCTCTCATCCTCCTTCCACCCCTTCTTTTTTCTGTATCTCCCTTTCTCATCCTCCTAAGCATTCTCAATTCTGTATTCCTCTCTCTCTCTTTCTTTCTATCCCACACACTCCTTCTCTTTCTCATGTACTGTCTCACCTTCCTGAACATTCTCTATCTCTCACATTATCACCCTCTCTCACTTTCTTAAACATTATCTCAGTACTCTCCCCTCTCTCTATCTCTTTTTTTCTCTTACACACTCTTTCTAATCTAATCTCCATCTCTTTCCTCTCCATACCTCCCTTTATCTTTCTTCTAAACATTCACAATCTCTCTATCTCTCTCATTATTGCTCTCTCACTCTCAAACATTCAGTACTCTCTCCTCTCCCTCTCTTTCTCTCTCTCACACACACTTCTCCCTGTCCTAAACAATCACAATCTCTCTCTCTCTCTCATTTCTCACTCTCTCTCCCTCCCTCCATCACAAGCACCACCTCCCAGTACCTCAAGTTTGTTCCTCGCTCTCCGATCTCCGTGGACTCCCCAGATGCCAGTAACTCAATGTCCGACTCTAGGGAGCAGATTCGAAGCACCTCCTTGTACTTCTCCTCATTGTACTGCTGCCCTATCAAGATGTTCTCCCTAAAGGTGTCGTTGTAGATCCAAGCCTGCTGTGTCACTAAGGCAAGGTGGCCATTCACCTGTACACTGCCTTTCTGCACTTTCATCTGCAAGGGAGGGAGTGTGGCAATGTGAGGGTTTTGTTTTTCTGAGATGGGGTGATAGATAGATAGATAGATAGATGACTGACTGACTGACTTACTGATTGATTGACTGCCTTACTGACTGAATGATAAAAAGATAAATAGATACATAGATAGATAGATCCCAAAGACAACAAGAAAACAAAACATCAAGAACAACAGCAATGACAACAACAGAGCACCGCAGGGCCTTACATCACCACAAATGGCAGAGATGAGAGAGCTCTTCCCGGCACCAATGCTGCCACACACACCAATCAGCTTGCCCTTCTCGATGGACAGGTTGATGTCAAAGAGGGTGTCCACACTCTTAATTATGTTGGCAGTGACGGCATTCTCTTGGCCGGACTTCACTGGGCTGCTGCTTCCGTTGGCATGTCCGTTTGTGTGTTTACCTTCCCCCTCCACCGGTCCATCCCTCTTGGCATCCCCTGAGATATAGAATTGTGGCATTAATTTGTTTATCTCTATTTTATCAGTGTTAGTGTGTATGTGTTTTTTTCTTCCCCCTTGTACTGTTTCATTTCTCTTGGCATTCTCTGAGATATTGAACTGTACACCCCAAAACAATCCCAAAACACCTAAAACACCCCAAAACATCCACAAAACATGAAAGGCGCAATGGATCAGGTGGACTTGACATTCAGACAGCTTATGGTGAGGGCTAGCACCTTTATGATTAGTAAAAACAATTAAAAAAACAACAACTTGGCTGCACTAACCATTCTTCATCTTGCTATTGGCTGCTGAGGGGTCTGAAGCACCACTGGGTTTCTTTTGCTTGAAATCAATGTTTGGCACCTCCCAGGCAAAGTCCCCACTCTTGATCTGCAGTGCCAGGTTGTTGTTGAGGAGCCCCCCGACCTGCTTCTGGTGCTCCGGCAATTCCAGCAGTTTCTACAGGCGTGACACGAGATTAGCTGACAGTAAGTGGTGAGGGAGGATGATGGTGGTGGTGATGATGAAATGTTACTGTTATTTCACTATCTCATCTTTGCTTTTATTGCTAAGGGAACTGACAATGGTGATGGTGAGAAGTTACTGTTACATCACCATCTCTTCTTTATTTTTAGTGCTAAGGGAACTATGACTGATGGTGATGATGATGAGAGGTTACTATTCATTCACTGTATCCCCTCTCCTCCTTTCCTTATCATCCTTTCTCTTTCCCAGTGTCCAGTAGCAGGTATGGTCTGAGCTCACCTGTATCCTAGTAAGAGAAATCTTGGCCTCAGCAATGGATCTCACAGTGAAGGCAGAACACCAACTGTGAACTGCATTGCATTGAACACTGAGAATATGGTGAAGGCTTCTGCTGAGTTGAGTGGAGAGCCTGCAAGGAGGAAGTACATAAATAAACATCAACATATATTAACCTCTTCAGTACTGGGACACATTTTTACCTAAGATTTGTGTACCATTAGACCATTTTATCAACATTAGGAAGGGTCTATGGAGGTCAGAAGATTAATGGCCTCAGTCTTCACTATTCTAATCCCCTTACATAAGTTTCTGAAGCTGTATAAAATCAACAAAATAGTAACCAGAATGAATAGGGAAACATGTCATGATACTGAAGGGATTAAAACATTTAGTATTTCAAGTTGAGAATCCTTTTATCTTGAGTTCAACTATCTAGACCCTTGAGAATATGTATGGCTATAAGGAGAGCATTTAAGGGTACAAAAGGGTGACAGCAGCAAAGTGTCTTGCCTGAGAGAGTGTAGCCCATGAAGGTGACGATGGTGGCCAGGATGCTGATGCTGGGGGTCACTGTGGAGCTCACCGCCTGCAGCAGTGCCCCTATACGATGCTTCTTCAGCTCCTCGTGTCGTATCCCTGCAAGCACACTCTCAATTTATTTATTTATTTTTATTTTTCATGTAAGAGGGAAAACTGGTCAAGGGAAAAATAAATAAATAAAAATAAAATGTATCCCTGCAACCACACCCTCAATTTATTTATTTTATGTAAGAGGGAAAAATAAGGATAAATAAGAAAATCTAAATAAATAAAAATAAGAAAACTAAAAAGGCCCACTAGGTTGCCAGCCACCTTACAGGTCTGAGCAAGAGCTAGTCAAGAGAGATAAATGTCTTGAAACTTCCCTTTTAAACACCCCATCACTTCATTCCACCTTCATTCCATTACACCTCAATATAAACTTTCATGTCTTCACTTCTTTACAAACTGCAATTCTCCTCCTCTTCCTTTTTATCTTTCACTTTCACTCATTACAAACTAAACTAATACATTTCCAACACTTTAAACTCCCCATCACTTCATTCCACCTTCATTCCATTACACCTCTCTATAAAATCCTAGACTTCCACTCATTACAGACTGCAACTAACACATTTTCTACACTTTAAAAACCCCATCACAAAAATAAGCAGCTTTCATTCCACACACCATCACTTCATTCCACCTTCATTCCATTTCCACCTCTTGTACATACATTTCCATGCCTCCACTCACACCCCATTCCCCTCTTCCACAGCCAAGACTCACCCGATATCTTCTTGGCAAATGAGTCTTCCCATGAGTACATTTTGATGAGTCGCATGCTGTTGAGAATCTCGCTCATGAGGGCCACACGCTTGTCTGTTACCTTGACTGTCTCCACCCTGATGCTGCTCTGGGCCTTGGCGATGAGGGCCTGCAGGAGGGAGAGAGAGAGGGAGGGAGGGGTGGGTGAGTGAGTGAGTAAAGGACAGAGTGAGGGAAGGAGTGAGTGAGAAAGTGAAGAAATGAATGAGAGAGAGAGAGAGAGAGAGAGAGAGAGAGAGAGAGAGAGAGAGAGAGAGAGAGAGAGAGAGAGAGAGAGAGAGAGAGAGAGAGAGAGAGAGAGAGTGAATAAGGAAAGAAATGAGTGAGTGAGGGAAACAATAAGTGAGAGTGAGTGAACATTAATCAACAGCCATAATAAAAAATAAGAAATACTGAACTCAATAATAAGGAGGAAGAAATGTGACTAGCATTTCTGACAGAAGGAAGGAAGGAAGGAAGGAAGGAAAGAAGGAAGGAACTGAGTGTCTGGGAGAGAAAAGTAAGTAGGAGGGGGAAGTGAGTAAATTAAGGAAGAAGGAAAGAAGTGAATGAATAAGAGAATGAATGAGAATAAAACTTCCCATCACAACAACAAAAACACAGAAGCAGGCAGTGAGTTCCAGAGTAAACCAGAAAAGGAGATGAATAATGGATGAACACCAGTTAACACTTGAGAGGTGGACAGAATTAAGTGGCTCAAAATTAACCCCCTTTAGTACCGGGACACCTTGAGATTTGTGTACAATTAGACCAGTTTATTGACATCAGAAAGCATCTACGAAGATCAGAAAATTAATAGCCAGAGTCCTCACTATTTTAATCCCAACATGAATTACTGAAGCTGTACAAAATCACCAAATAGTAAGCAGAACATGAAAACACATCCTGGTGCAGAAGGGAATAAGACAAAGGAGAATACAGAAACACCACAATTCTCTAAGCCAGCAGTGTGACGTGCCTCAAAAATAGCTCAGGTCCTTGCTCAGGCTTACCATGATGGGGTAGAAGAGGATGTAGACACCCTGGCCCAGCAACGACCAAGGCCCCAGGATGTATATGCAGTAGATGATGCTCAGGGTGAAGAGAACGGGCATTGCTGTGGATTACGACTGGAGTAAATACTGAGATGATGTTGTGGCATTTTTTGTGTGTTTTAGAGAGATATAAGTGAAAGAATATGTTTTTTTTCCTTACTTATTCATTCTAAGCTTGTATTTTTCCCTCTTTTACTAAGCTTATATTTTTTTTTTCTCTCTATTTTTACCTTATTCTCTTTTTTCCTCCCTTCATTACTCTATCTTCTTTTCCTCTAAGTTAAACACATCCTTTCATTCCTTCTTTATTAATCCCATCTTCTTTCCTTCCCTTATTAAAATCATCACTTTTTTTTCTTCGTTTTTAATCTGATCCTCTTTTTTCTTCATTGCTCTAATCTAGCTTCTTTTCCTCCTTTACTAAGTTTATCACATCCTTTTATTCATTCTTTATTAATCTTATCTTTTTTCCCTTAAACTCATTACATCCTTTTTTTCCTCTTTTATTAACCCTTTCCTCTTTTTCCTCCTTTATTGAAATCTATCCTTTCTTTTCCTCCCTTCTCTATTCTAACCATTCTTCTTTTTCTCCCTTATTAATCTCATCATATTCTTTTCTCCCTCTTTTATTTCCCTTTCATTATTCCTTTTCTTGTTCTCCTTATCTATTCTATGCCATTCTCTTTTCCTCCTCTTACTTACTCTAACCTATCCTGTTTTTTTTCCTCCCTTATCTATTCTGACCTTTCCTCTTTTTCCCCTCTTACACTAACCTATTCTTCTTTCCTCCCTTGTCTATTCTAAGCTTTCCTCTTCTCCTCTTCTTATTTCTAACCTATTCTTTTTCCACTCTTACACTAACCTATTCTTCCTTCCTCCCTTGTCTATTCTAAGCTATCTTCTTCCTCTTCCCTATATGCACACACACACACACACACACACACACACCGTTGAGATGTGGAACAGTTTGAATGAAGAAGTAGTGTCTGCAACAAGTGTACACAGTTTTAAAGAAAGATTGGATAAGTGTAGATATGGAGACGGGGCCACACGAGCATAAAGCCCAGGCCCTGTAAAACTACAACTAGGTAAATACACACACACGCACACACACACTCACCAGTAACGAAGACACAGGAGAGGCACGCTTCAAACAGTCTCTCCATATCATTGTTGCTAAAATTGATGATCTGGGCCGACAGTCTTTCTCCACCAGTCCTCAGGCGAAGCACTTTCTTGTACATCATGGCCTGCACTGCTCCTGTCACTCTCGCAGCTGTGGGTGGTAAGGGTCAAATTAGTGTGCTAGTGTGGTTTGGTGTTTTATGGGCCGTTCTGAGTGTGTTCGGTTGTGTTTAAGGTTTTAAGAGTTGGGTTTTCATATGCACTGAGTGATATTGTAGTGCTGGTAAGTTGAATGATGTAGGAAGTCTCTCTCTCTCTCTCTCTTCTATATTTTCTGTGTGTTCTAATTCTCTCATGTTTCAATGTTGAGTAGCATCATAATCTTAACTTAGGAAACTAATATTATTGTAGCATTATCAGAGAGTGGAATGATAAAAGAATGACCCCCTTACCTCTCTCTCTCTTTCTCTCCCCAATAGTATGTCATATGTGTGAGAGTCATGTACACAGACACACTTGGTGAATACTGACAAACACCATCACCAGCTCAGCATGCAGTGTGTGAGGGTTGGTTGAGGTCAGTGTTCCTTTCAATAAACATTCACATGACTATCACACTTATCACCAATGCCTCACGTATATCATTATGTGTTCCTTGGCATGATTCTTTAAATTATTTTTAAAACTTTTTTCATTGTTGCATTTTATAATATCTCATTCTAATTAGCTTAAAGATGCCATGTACTACCTATTAAAATCTTGAAAATCTTCACTAACACCTGATATAAGAGTGGGAAACATGTAAATCAATAAAAAAAAGCTTAATTTATACACCTTTGCTGCAGTAGTACGATCACAAGGACACAAACAAACAGACAATTATCCAAACTCAACTCTATTTGCTTTGTTTTATTCTTGTGGTTTGGCCAAAGTCACGGGTTTGCACCTTCAGCCACACGCTGCGGCAGGTGCCAGGTAAACGCCCTGAGACGCAGAACACAACCCCTGGTACCCATTCACTGCTGGGTGGATATGGACACAGGTGTGAGAACACTCATCTCTCTTCGCTCTATCAAGGCATTGAATCCAGGATCTCCCAGCTGTGAGTGTGAACCACGGCCAGTAGTGAGGCCTGCATCAATGCAGGCGAAAGAGAAAAGACTGGCACTCACTGTGAGCTAAGTCATGCCATGAAGGAAAGGCACGGAGCATCCATTCCATACAAGACCACATGACAGGACTAACAACTACGTCAGCCTTTTTTTTCATTTCATTCTTTATGTTGCCCTCGGCCAGCTTTCCCCTGTTACATGAAGAAACAGATCAGTAGAAAGGTGTAGCAGAAATATTGCCCACAAAGATTCTCAACCTTTTTCTCATTAAGAACCTCCTGAGTCATAAGACCATCCATCCGAACCCCCAGCAATCTGACATTGGACAGAATGTTAATATAGTGACTGACACTGACACAATATGTAATGATCCTGCAGAGGATATCATCACATCAGCCATCTAAGCACCCTCGGATATAGCCTTGTGAACTCCAAGTTGAGAACACCTGGTTTTAAAGGTTTAAAGGTCAACAGGTGTGGATGGTAAGTGTGCCATACACAATGAGACAGTCTGTCCAGGGCCTCAACACCACCACCTGCCTGACAGTGAGAGCCGCCGGCCGCCAGTGTCACCCACTCACTGTATTAAGCCACCTCAAGGCACAGTTCAATTCTAACGAGACACCACAGAGTGATGATGGCCTCTTCCTTGAGAACACACACACACACAACTATAATAATGCTGTTGCTGCTGGAATACTGCTACTACATTTCCTCACACACTTCCATTCTGCATTTCTCTCTCTTATCACTACACTTTCTGCATTTAAGATGCGAAACAGCAGGAAATGCCCGAAAAACACTGAGAATTGAAGGAAATGTTGAGGAGATGGGACGGGAGGAGCGGGGGTTGGAGGGACGGTCTCTTTGTCTGGGTCATGGTGGACGCCGGGCGGTCTGAACAGGGTTATACATAACTATCGCCTTATTTAACACAATAATGGCTATTTATCTATTTTGGTGGTTGATTCAGGCTTTGCTTCACTCTCTGGCTCTGGAAGTACAGGGCGTAGCATTGGTAACTGACCTGGGGTGATGGCACAGCTGAGGTGCCCTTGTGGCTCCATATTTACGTACGCAATTCATTTTAAAAATCGCCACAAGAAAAAAGGCGCCCAGACTGGAATGCACTACACTTTTGAACGCAAGAAATAATTTAACTAATAACCAAAACATAATATCGTAAGCGAGTGCTTTTGTTTACAAAACGTAGTCCAACGAACATTGTATTTCCAAGCAACGGTGTCACAAACACATCATTATGTCAAGAAGGAAAGCACAGCCATACTACATTATATTGCATTTTCTGAAACACAAAAATTTTCACATTCCAGCCAAATAAAGAAAACACAGATTCCTCGTCATATAAAAATTTATGTTTTCTATTTTTGTACCGTTATTTTTTTTTTAATTTAAAAATACGAATAGTTGGACTAAATTTGATGGAATATTATTACTTAAGTCATGTTTTTCATATCTTTTAGGTCTTATATCAAGCATCAAAACAATCATAGGCGTGCTAATTAAAAAAGGTTTAAATGATGGAATGCCGAAAGTGTTATTTCAACGAGAAACAAAAACAGAGCTAGACACGATCTTATTACGGATTATACCTTGATTTACATTCCTATCAATAAATAAAATACAAAAACAATGCAAACTCTAATAATAAACGAGAAAAAATCGTGATGTAGAGCCGAAGTAGTTTTTTGGCACCTATTCTCACCACCTTCATCTCCCTTTCCCCCTCCCCATTCCTCCCCATCCCTCCACCTCCACCTACCCCACCTACTCCAACACATCGAGCCCTTAAAACCCTGCAAACACGTGTAAAACACTCGAAAAATGCCCTTAAATCACTTGGCTCCAGGGTGAAGGGGGCGGGGCTTAGCCGTGGGCTGGCGGGATTTGGCGGGTCGGGGTGCCAGGGATGCGGTGGTTGTACGGGGTGGTAGTGGTGGTGGTGGGGATGGTGCTTGTGTGGGTGTGTGTGTACTCGCGATTATGTATGAGTATCCGTGTGTGTGTGTGTGTGTGTGTATGTAAGTAGGACAACCAGCCTAGGACACCAAAAATTGAGAATTAAAAAAAAAAAAAAAATAGGGCCCACTGAGATGCCGTTCCTAAACAAGAAATAAGATAGTCAGAAGGGGACTCCAAGAATTGTGCAGCAGCTATCAGTGGGGCAGTGAGGGGCGCGCCACATTTCCGAGGTCACATTTCCTGCAGGACACATCTACTAATATAACAGTTTTTCGAGTATGTAGTGACATTTTTACGGGGATCCTGCAGGGACAGAGCATATCTCCTGCACACAGTATACGTGTAGGAGATATGCAGGATACTATGCTGTTGTGTGGGGAATGTGCAGGATACTTATTTTGGTGTAGGAAATATGACCCACGGCTGTGTAGGACGTGGCAATACTCCAATTATTGTAGATCTGCAGAATTGACTCCCACAGTTACGCTGTCATATCTCCTACAAACATTACATACACTGCCACAGAACAACACCTCACATACCTTGCACCAACACCACCACAGAACAACATCTCATACCACCACCACCACCACCACAGTAACACTCAATAAATACAGGAACATAAGCACTTCAGTAATTTTGCACTCAGCATGTTTTGTCACATCAAATTCCCGGTCTATAACATTTCACAAGTTTTTATCTTCGACAGTACGGCTCTTCCTCCACAGCAGGGGTGATGACTGTAACGTATGTACAATTTGTCTTTTTCTAGTCACATTTTAGTGATCAGTGCTGTGGGCCGTCGGAAGACAGACAGCCCGGCCACGTCACCTTTCGACGATGAGTGACAATCAATGATGAAAAAAAAGGGGGGGAGGGGACCGGAATCCAGAGTTGTATTAAAACGGCTGTTCCCTTCAAAAAGAGCCACGCTTGGTGCTGGAGCAGTGATGTACAAGAAATGCCGTCTGTCCCGTCCAGTAGAGAAACAAATAATGCTGGATCGACACTAAATTCAAGCTAACTCATGTCTGAATGATAGTAACTGCGCAGAACGGACGTATAACAAGCTAAGTACTCGTTGACTGGGCAAGGTCATCAGGAGTGTAGTGAGCCACAAACGCCGAGCACAGAGGCTCCCGCTACGTAGAGAGGTGCGCCTACACAGTGTATGAAATGTGACAGTAAGGATTATTGTGTGTAGGAGAGATGCAGCGCCCTTGTAAGATAAAAGACACAGCAAATTGATGAGTGGAGGAAATACGTCACTACTCTAAGACAGCTACGGTTGTGGGAAATGTGTCCTGTACAGTACTCAGTTTTTTGTTTTTTCATGTAGGAAATGTGCTGGATACTCTTGTTTATGTGTAGGAAATATGTCAAATATGAAAGGGTATATGTGTGTGTATGTGTGTGTGTGTGTGTGTGTGTGTGTGTGTGTGTGTGTGTGTGTGTGTGTGTGTGTGTTGTGGTGGTGGTGGTGGCGTGGTATATACTATTAAGTGAAAAGTGTTGTAACTTTACGAGAGAGAGAGAGAGAGAGAGAGAGAGAGAGAGAGAGAGAGAGAGAGAGAGAGAGAGAGAGAGAGAGAGAGAGAGTGTGTGTTTGGTGTTGTAACTTCACCATCACATCGCCAATGAAAAAAAAAATAAATAAATAAATCGATATAATAAGATGTTCTGATGTGTTTACGTTAACATTCCTCACTTTTCCTCCTCTTCCTATTCCTTCTCTTCAATCACCCCTGTTGTTTATTTATCGTTAATTAAAGTAAAGTAGAGCGTAATCAGACCAAAGAAGGTGTCATCCAGTAAACAAACTCCTTCCTCCTTCCTCTCTCCCACCGGCATGGGGTGATGTGACAAAAGTACATTCATCCTTTTGAGAATATGTTTGTACATGTATGTATGCCTATATATCGCAATAAATGTATCAAATCTCTCCCACTATTTCAACCTACAGAAATATGACACTTTTTTTTCAAACAGTCATTGATGAAAGCTGAAATTCCGGACATTTAAAGAATTACCCAAAATTCCTCGGACGCAGTTTTCGACACGTGAATTCCGGACATGATCAGGAAAACTCGGACGTATGGCAACCCTAAATTAGCTCTTACGTACTATACAAAATGACTAAACAAGAACAACAATTACTATATACACACACACACACACACACACACACACACACACACACATTAACATCCCTACCAGTGTGAGTTCCAACGACAAACATGGCATTAAAGAGAGCACCACGGCCCATGTTGATGAGGAAGGTGGCCAGGATGATGAGGCCAGCATAGAGGTGGTCGATCTGCGGGTCCGTTATGTAGTCCAGTACCAGCTTCAGCATCACAGACTGACGGACAACGTAGAAATAAAAAGTTAAGTTACATTTCTCTATAGTGACAAGTGTATCGATATAATGATACCTATGAAATGTATCCTCGTATTCAGAAACGCCTTCTCTTCTCACTACGACAATTTTGCAAAGCCACAGAGACGACTAGCCGGGTTTTCAAGACAGTTTCTCCTTCTAATGAACTAGGAATCTTGCCAATCTACCCCCAGAACCATAACAAATACTCTTTAAAACGCGAGTATCTTCAACTGGAGCCTTTGGAAAGCAGTGATGGTGAGAGAGCAAAGGGTTTCAGAATACATGCAGGCTGTAGTAAGAGTTCAGATACAAATGGACTGAAATGGAATGAGTAGCAGTATGGTATTTACTCTTAACCCCTTCAGTACTATGACGTGTTTCCATGTTCATCCTGTTTACTATTTGGTAATTCTATACGCCTTCAGAAACCTATGTGGGGACTGAAATAGTGAAGACTGTGGCCATTAATCTTCTGATCTCCATAGATCCTCTCTAATATAGATAAAATCGTTAAACCGCACTCAAAACCTCAAGGTAAAAATGTGTCCCAGTACTGAAGAGGTCAAGATGTAAGGTAGTAATGGCAAAAGCTTGGTAAAGACTAAAAATTTTCTTCACATCTTAATCCTTGTTGTTCATAGGTTTGTCTCGTTCTGTGATGACCAGTAGGAATTCACTTTTACATAACAGATGCTTGTTTTGTGTTCC
>NC_059288.1:7909316-7919316 GCF_017591435.1 Portunus trituberculatus
TGGAGCTGTATAAAATCATCAAATAGTCACTAGAATGAATATGGAAACGCGTCATGGTACGGAAGCGGTGAATCATCTCTGTGGCCTTTGAAAACAGTCTTGGCGAGAGGCAAAACCCTTTAGAATACAAGTTAAGCCCCGCGGTGGATGATATTTTGATTTTTGTTTTCCTGTACAGATGCCGTTCTAAAGCCCCCAAAAAACCTGAGTCACCTGTAAAGCTCAAGATTAAGACGAGTGACAGAGGACACATAGCAAGTCTCCAAGGAAACACACTTAGGTCGACAGTAATCGTTAACGTAGATATATAAGTAAACATGAGGCATAGCAGTGGCCTTGGACACACACACACACACACACACACACACACACACACACACACACACACACACACACACTTACAAAAGGGGACTGTATGTATTCCCTATGTTGTTTGTAAATAAAGAAAACATCTATACTGAGCAACACTTTATTGATGCTTTTTTACTTCAGCTTTGTGGAATAGAGTATGTCACCCTCTCTCTCTCTCTCTCTCTCTCTCTCTCTCTCTCTCTCTCTCTCTCTCTCTCTCTCTCTCTCTCTCTCTCTCTCTCTCTCTCTCTCAAGGGGGCCATGTCCATGAATTAAAGATACCAGACAAGGAAGGTCGGCCAACCCTCACTTATGCTATGGTGACTTATGACTAGCTGGAGAGTGGCTTGTCCTTGAAGGTCGTGGCCTGGCTTCGATTCCTGCTGGCGCCTACTAAAGCTCGGGACTATTTCTTGGCGTGTCTCAGTAAGTAGGTCGTAACTCTTAATGGTCGTTATGTAAGTGGCAAGTGGTATGTGCACTACTGTTCCTGTTCGTAGAGATGGTTGTCAGGGTATCCAAGACTGTTTTTGTAGTTAATAATGTTGAAATCGTGTTAATCTGCCACTGGGTTAATGGAAATGCTAAAAAAATCTACGTTATTTCACCATTACTATTGTCAAAGGACGCAGAGAGGGTTGACAGGGTATCCAAGACTGTTTTTGTAGTTAATAATGTTGAAATCGTGTTAATCTGTCACTGGGTTAATGGAAATGTTAAAAGATACGCGTAATTTCACCACAGCTATTGTCAAAGGACGCAGAGATGACTAGTCGAGTATTCATGGCTGTTTTTCAAGTTAATAATATAAAAATTGTGTTAATCTGTCACTGGAATACTGAAAACACTTAGAAACACACGTAACT
Organism: Portunus trituberculatus; assembly: GCF_017591435.1. Classification (NCBI taxonomy): domain Eukaryota; kingdom Metazoa; phylum Arthropoda; class Malacostraca; order Decapoda; family Portunidae; genus Portunus; species Portunus trituberculatus. Next base: position 7,910,534 of record NC_059288.1, read on the forward strand.
TAATTAGAAATACTCGTAACTTCACAAAAGCAGACAGAGATGATTAAATATGTAGCGAAGACTATTTCTCCACTTAATAATGTAAAATCGTGTTAATCTGTCACTGGAGACATAAAAACATCCTTGATAACTTGTGTAAACTCACTCAACAAGAGCCTTTGTAAAGTAGTAGAATTGCGGCTTAATAGAGCATCAGATTACACAGTCTATGATGTTGTTAGAAGCTCTCCCAATTGCCAGCTGTTGTCATGTGTTTGTATTCAGAAACGCTTTCCTCTCTCACCACGACTGTTTTCCAACGCCACGGAGATGTTTAGCGGGGTTTTCAAGAGTGTTTTTCTAGTTAATAATGTAGAAATCTTGTCACTTTGCCTCTAGAACCGTAAAAACACCTTAAAAGTCGCTCTTCTCTCTCACCATGACTATTTTTCTAAGGCCACAGAGATGGAGATGACTAGCGGGGTTTTTAAGAGTGTTCCTCCAGTTGATAATGTAGAAATCTTGTTACTCTGCCTCTAGAACTGTAAAAACACCTTAAAAGTCGCTCATCTCTCTCACCATGACTATTTTCCAAGGCCACAGAGATGACTAGCGGGGTTTTCAAGAGTGTTTCTCCAGTTAATGCAGAGATCTTGTCAATCTACCTCTAGAACCGTAAAATAAATATCTTAAAAAACTCGTGTAAACTTAAATAAAGCCTTTTGAAATAGTGGAGGTGAAGCGCAGATGGTTTTGAGAATACGAGCTTAGTTAGGATGAGAGAAGAGGCCGCCGTGGTGACTCAATTCAAAGGCGTGTCTCGATGATCATTAGCAAGTTAAAAGTCACCGATGCGGAAAAGCAATTACCTTGAGAAAAATTACAGAAAAAAATGAATAAATGAATTAAAAGCAGGCAAGGATAAGACAGGAAATAATGATAACGTGACGAAACCGGAGAAACGTGTGTGTGTGTGTGTGTGTGTGTGTGTGTGTGTGTCGAGAGCAGCGTCATTTTCCAAGAAAACATATGACTCTCTCTCTCTCTCTCTCTCTCTCTCTCTCTCTCTCTCTCTCTCTCTCTCTCTCTCTCTCTCTCTCTCTCTGTTCTTCCTTTCTCTTCGTCTTCATTCCTTTCTTCTTTATATCCTTTTCCCTCTTCTTACCTCCTCCTCCTCCTCCTCCTCCTCCTCCTCCTCCTCCTTCCGCTCCTACAAAGGGTCACAAGACTAATGCAACTCTATGAATAAATTAATGCCCTATATCTTGAAGGCCTACGAGAGAGAGAGAGAGAGAGAGAGAGAGAGAGAGAGAGAGAGAGAGAGAGAGAGAGAGAGAGAGAGAGAGAGAGGTTTGGAGGGTAATATTTTGTTTTCTTCCTAAATTTAGTTAAGTGGTATCGGTTGTCCATATATCGAGCACTGCGAGAGAGAGAGAGAGAGAGAGAGAGAGAGAGAGAGAGAGAGAGAGAGAGAGAGAGAGAGAGAGAGAGAGAGAGAGAGAGAGAGAGAGAGAGAGCATGTATGACTATGATATTACAACTTCCGGGAAATGATGCCAGAACACACACTCTCTCTCTCTCTCTCTCTCTCTCTCTCTCTCTCTCTCTCTCTCTCTCTCAGCGTTACGTAAGGCCAGTAAACAGAGCGCGTTGTAAAGTTAGGCAATAAACTTCATAAATAACTTTCTACTTGTTTACCTACGTCTAACACACAAGAGAGAGAGAGAGAGAGAGAGAGAGAGAGAGAGAGAGAGAGAGAGAGAGAGAGAGTGTGTGTGTGTGTCCCGTGTAGAAATTAACCCCTTCAGTACTGGGGCACATTTTGAGATTTGCGTACGATTAGACTATTTTATTGACATTAGGAAAGGTCTATGGAGGTCAGAAGAGTAATGGCCAGAGTCTTCACTGTTTTAATCCCCCCCCCATAAGTTTCTGAAGCTGTATAGAGTCACCAGATAGTAAGCAGAATGAATTTGGAAACACGTTATGGTACTCAAAGGCAATCAGACCGTCGAATCCTGTCCACCAGGAGGTACCACAAAAATTATCCCCTTTAGCCCAGAAATTCCCGTGAAAAGCCCACGTGGTATAAATTAAGAAAGAAAACAAGCTTGATATGAAGTCAACGTTATGTACAAGGAGACAATTATTACCTCGACTTGTTTATGAGTTTATTAATCTTGAACGCTAAAGTAGATTGACTGATTGATACATTTACTGCTGCATTAACAATAAAATATAACAAAGGAGGTGGATATGCCTTGCCACCCACCCCAGGCGCAAAAACTTAACTCCTTCAGAACTGGGACGCGTTTTTATCATGAGTTTTCGGTATGATTAGACGATTTTATTGACAATAGGAAAGATCTGTGGAGGTCAGAAGGTTAATGGCTACAGTCTTCATTATTCTAATCCCCACATGAGTTTCTGAATCTGCTTAAAATCACCAAATAGTAACCAGAATGAATATACAAACGCGTCATGATACTGAAGGAGGTAAAGATAGAGAACCAGATGTAGTATAAAAATAGAGAGCATACATAACAAGAATATAGATAGATAAATGAATAAATATCTCACACCTTGCTGCATATCCTACAATCTGGTGGTTATCAGTGAGTTTTATATGCATTCATTCGACATTATCACCACCACCACCACCACCACCTTATTACCAAGAGCCATATTATGTAACACCTTTGCTTTTACTTACAATACTTTCAACATCCTCAGTACCAGGACACATCTTCACATTCATTCTTTCTATTTTTTGATTCTATACAGCTTCAGAAACTCATGTGGGGGATTAAAATAGTGAAGACTGTGGCCATTAATCTTCTGACCTCCATAGACCCTTCCTAACGTCAATAAAATGGTGAAATGATACCCCAAATTCAAGGTAAAAATGCGTCGCAGTGTTGAAGGGGTTAAAAGGCTCTATTTTAATTTACATATTATAAAGTGAGTGATGAGAAAGGAAATAATTATTCTGTTCTCTTTATTTGGTGTTTTGCGTATGTGTAAGGGTGTTCCAAGAGTGTTCTAGGATCTTTATAGAGCGTTCAAAGGTGTTTTAGGGTGTTTTTAGAATACTTAAGATGTTTTTAGATGTTTTAATAGTGTTTTAGCGCGCGCGTGTGTGTGTGTGTGTGTGTGTGTGTTTTAAGATTTTATAGACAAATTAATAAGCTTTCTATATTATCAACAGGAGAGACAGTCTTGAGAATCCAACTGATCATCTCTGTGGCCTATGAAAATAGTCATGGAGAGAGAGAGAGAGAGAGAGAGAGAGAGAGAGAGAGAGAGAGAGAGAGAGAGCAAAGCGTCTGAATAAACATGTGTTATAAATACCACTAAAATTACACCAGTCCCATCTAAACACTATCACCGTGTCATAATCTCGTGAAATACTAATATTTGATACGATTTTACGACACAACGATCAACATTATCTGCGAACATTTGGGTAATTGCCCCTCACACTTGCACGAATCCTATAAAATCCCATGTTTGCTAGCGAACGAGCAAATTCCAGTGTCTTTGTGGGATCGAATTCTATGAAGGAGAATCGAATACAATTTCAGTGGTCACCCGGGCACTGTTGCATCACACAAGCGGAGAATTATGAGTACACACTACCAGGAATGCTGTATCACGATGAGAGAGAGAGAGAGAGAGAGAGAGAGAGAGAGAGAGAGAGAGAGAGAGAGAGAGAGAGAGAGAGAGATACGTGGCATGTCCATTGTCACATAATTACTAATCTGGCAAATAGCATCCTTTTGTACTCTCTCTCTCTCTCTCTCTCTCTCTCTCTCTCTCTCTCTCTCTCTCTCTCTCTCTCTCTTTTTATGGTGAGAGTGGAAAATATTTACTCTGGTTATAAAACACACACACACACACACACACACACACACACACACACACACACACATTCTCTCTCTCTCTCTCTCTCTCTCTCTCTCTCTCTCTCTCTCTGGGACACCCCCTTTAGACAGCACTCCCTTGGGACACATTATTTCTGTTTCCCAGCCTCGCCGTAAGTAAGGGGACGTAATCCTGTTGATCTTAACCCTGCTGGAACTCAGAACACCAGGCCTCCTCTACGCCTCACACAGCCGCCGCCCACCACTTCCACCCTCTCCACCCTCCCATTACTCCATTGACGCCCATATGCAGCAACGCCTTCCACTCTCTCACTACGACTATTTTTCCAAGGCCACAGAGACAACTAGCTGGGATTCCAAGACAGCTTTTCCTCTCAATAAACTAGAAATCTTATCAGTCTATCATCAGAACCCTCAAAATAGTCTTAAAAAATACGAGTAGCTTTAACTGGAGCCTTTGGAAAGCAGTGGTGGTGAGAGAGCAAAGCGTTTCATCTCTCTCTCACCACGACTGTTTATCAAAAGCCACAGAGATGACGAGCCGGGTTCTTGAGTGTGTTTCTCCTGTTGTTCTTCTGTCACTGGAGCTGTAAACATGCCTTGGAGAAAAGCGTATCTTCAACTAGAGAATTTGAAACTAGTGAGGGTGGTGCGCTAAAAGGTAAAACTGATGATGATGAGAAAAGCAATAATAATGATAAGAAAAAGGAGAAAAATGAAGAAAGGTAATGATAATAATAATAAGAAAGGTAATAATAATGATAATGATAATAATAATAATAATAATGATAATGATAATGATAATAATAATAATAATAATAATAATAATAACAATAACAATAAATAAACAAATAAATAAATAAATAAGAACGGTAATAATAGAAAATAATAATAAAAGACGAAAAATATAGAAAAGAACCATCAGCCCAGTTTTTTTTTTCCCTCTCCCTCACGAACCTTTCTTATCTTTTTCATATTTCAATTGAGGCAGTTTCAGAAAATGTATGGAGGTACAATTTCCTATTTCCATTCATCTCCACTTCTTTTTCTCCTATTCTTCCTCCTACTTCTCTATTTTCCTATTCTCCTATTCCTCTCTTCTATTCCCTTATCCCTATCATGTATTCTTCCTATTCCTGTTTTCATTATTCGATTTCTCCTTTTCTCCTATTTCTTCTCTTATTCTTCCTATTCTATTTTCGTGTTCTCTTATTCCTCTCTTCTCTTATTCTCCTGTTCTCCTATCCCTCTCTCCTATTCCTCCTATTACTGTATTTATTTTTCCACTTCTTTTCTCCTATTCCTCTAATTTCTCTCTTCTATTCTCCTATTCCCCTCTTTTCCTATCGTCCTATTCCTCTCTTCTCCTATTCCTCCTATTCCTCTATTTACCTCTCGACTTGTCCTCCCTCTTCTCCTATCCTCCTGTTCCTATCTCCTCCTATTCCTCCTATTCCTCTATTTACCTCTCAACTTGTCCTATTCCTCTTCTCCTATCCTCCTATTCCTCCTATTCCTCTATTTATCTCTCGACTTGTCCTATTCCTCTACCTTCAACAGTTCCAGCGACACGTGGAGGCGGCGGCAGGTCAAACCAGATCAAAGGTTAACAAGGAAGGCTGACAAATGACCTCCTCTCTCTCTCTCTCTCTCTCTCTCTCTCTCTTCTTCATTGGTGTTCTATTGTTTATATATTCATCGGCTCTCTTTTTTTTTCCTTTTTATCTTTCTCCTATTGTTGTCTTTGTTATTTGTCTGTTTCCTTCTTTTTATTCTATTTTCATTTATTCTTTTATTTGTGTTCTATAAAAAACACGATAACATAGAAAAATGAAGAAGAAGAGAATAAAGGAGATGAAACAAGAACAACACATGAAGGAGAGAGAAAGAATAAGGGAAACAGCCACAAAACAGAATAATTCAAAGAAATACAAATAAACACAAGCAAATAACACGATAAAATAGAAAATAATAGAGAGAGAAAAAAAGAATAATGAAGATGAAACCAGAGCAACACACGAAGGAAAGAGAAAGAATAAGGGAAACAGCCACAAAACGTATCAGTGAGAGTTTCCCCTTTGAAGTTTAAGTAATTCCGTTTTCCTTTCAGCATATCTTATTGTGCCTTTACCCTTTCGTAGAAACCCTTAAGAAAATGTTCCTTATTTTGGGTGAAGTGATACACATAAAGGAAGGAATAAAGTTAATAGAAGCGTTCTCAGGTTTACGTAGTTCCAAGGTGCTAGAGAGAGAGAGAGAGAGAGAGAGAGTATATTTCCCTTGAGTGTGGGTAAATGGGAGCAGTTTGACTCTCTCTCTCTCTCTCTCTCTCTCTCTCTCTCTCTCTCTCTCTCTCTCTCTCGTGAAACAGTAGACAAAATAAAAGAAAATCTACTTACTTGTCCTCCATTTCAGTAGTAGTAGTAGTAGTAGTAGTAGTAGTAGTAGTAGTAAGATAAGATAAAATAAGATAAAAAAAGGAACCGAATGACTTTTTATATATGTCTAAGTCTCTCGTTCTTTATTTCCTTCTTTTCTTTTTCTTCTCCCGTGAACTCGTTTCTTTCTCCTTTGCTCTCTCTTCTCTCTTTCTCTCGACGCACCGGGCAAGAAGAGGAGGAGGAAGAGGAAGAGGAGGAGTAGGAGGAAAAGAATGACCGTCTGAAAAAGGCCAAATCTTGACAAAGACTAACGAACTACCCTGCTCTGTCTGTGTGTGTGTGTGTGTGTGTGTGTGTGTGTGTGTGTGTGTGTGTGTGTGTGTGTGTGTGTGTGTGTGTGCGTGTCAGTGCGTGTCCAGTAATAATGTGGCGATCAGAAGTACGAGTATCAGAGTAGGTGTATAACCGCGAGAGGATTTTATATCGTTGTCTGTCCTTCCCGCTTTTTTTTATTTTATTATTTTTTTCTTTGTAAGAGAAAGGAAAACTGGCTTGGGGCAACATTAAGCGATTAAAAAAAAGGGGCCCACTTATTTGCCAGTTTCCGTGCAGGTCCGAGAGAGGCTAAATAAAGGGGGAATAAAATGTCTTGTAACTTTCAGCAATGCATCTTAAGGAGTACACCAGACAATGCTCCTCTCCGCCCATTGCTCCTCTCCGTCCAATGCTCCTCTCCGTTCAATGCTCCTCTCCACCCATTGCTACTCTCCACCCAATGCTCCTCTCCGCCCAATGCTCCTCTCCACCCATTGCTACTCTCCACCCAATGCTCCTCTCCGCCCAATGCTCCTCTCTGCCCAATGCTCCTCTCTGCGCAATGCTCCTCTCCGCCCATTGCTCCAACATAACGTAAAATTCCAAAGCAAAAAGGACAGTTTGGGTGGAATGGTACGTACCGCTCCTAGCCACTGTGTACCTGACTTCCTAATTAGTGGTACAGAGGATGAGTAATGCGCACCTCCAACACATGACGCAACCACCAGAGAGAGAGAGAGAGAGAGAGAGAGAGAGAGAGAGAGAGAGAGAGATTTTAAAGTATTAGAACACGCTAACATGCAGCTTTCTGGCCGCTCTTCATTAAGCTCGTATTCTCAAACCCTTCTGCGCTTCACGTCCACTATTTCAAAAGGGTTTATTTAAATTTTCACGATATTTTTAAGGTGTTTTTACGGTTTCAGAGGCAGAGTGACAAGATTTCTACCTTATTAACTGGAGAAACACTTGAAAACCCCGCTAATCATCTCTATGGCCTTGGAAAACAGTCGTGGTGAGAGAAGAGAGAGATTTTTAAGGTGTCTTTTACGGTTCTAGAGGCAGAGTGACAAGATTTCTACATTATTAACTGGAGAAATACTATTGAAAACCTGCTAATCATCTCTATGGCCTTTGGAAACAGTCGTAGTGAGAGAGAACACTGAGTTTTAAGGTGTTTTTACGGTTGTAGAGGCAGAATGACGAGATTTCTGCATTATTAACTGGAGAAACACTTTTGAAAACACCGATAATCATCTCTGAAACTCGGCCAAAGATCTCTGTGGGCTCTGTAAAAACAGTCGCGGTGAGAGAATTCAGGAAAGTGATAATGAAAAAGATGCATTCCTACACATCATCTTGACGGGGCTCATTTTTTTTTCCAGGCAGTGAATGCAAAGACACACACCACTCTCATTATACACGCTCACACAGCACTGCACCAGGAAAATGCCAAGTAATGATAGCCAGCATTTTCTTGGTCCATAAATCAATTGCATCATGTTGTAACACTGTGGTTTGCTGACGTGTTATTTTCATCATTGGTAAAAGGTGTTATGCCATGACTATACACATTCTCTCTGTCTCTCTCTCTCTCTCTCTCTCTCTCTCTCTCTCTCTCATTCCCTTCTTTTATCATTCCTTTTTGTTTCTTTTCTGCCTTTCTTTTTTCTTTTTTTAATCTCTCTCTCTCTCTCTCTCTCTCTCTCTCTCTCTCTCTCTCTCTCAGTACAAGGACACAGCTTCCTAATTAGCATCACAGGTACAGAGGAAAGAACACCGCTAAGGTACAGCTGAGTCAGTCGTAACAGCTGACCGCCACAGGTAAAAACAGGTGAAGCCACACGTCAATTAAGCCGTCACCTTTTAATCACCTGGACAAGACTCACGGTAGCTCTTCACCTTTTACCTTAGTCGCCCAATCCTCAAGTGACGCGGACTCATTACGGTAAAGGTTCACCAGCTCCACCTTAATCACACCGCAGGTATTACTTAAACGGTATTACCGGTACGGAGGTTAATGAGGTAAAGAAGGAGAAGGAGGAGGAGATTTCGACCGTGCAAATTAACGTTACTGTGATTCTTAAAGGAGGTGGTAATGGTGGTGGTGGTAGTAGTGGTGGTGGTGGTGGCGGTTTTGTTGTTGTTGTTGTATAGGTAGTAATTGAAGTAGTAGTAGTAGTAGTAGTAGTAGTAGTAGTAGTAGTGGTGGTGGTGGTGCTGCATA
>NC_059288.1:7924316-7926816 GCF_017591435.1 Portunus trituberculatus
TGTGCTCGCTGGATGGGAAACTGAAGGAAAGCCAAGGAAAGGTAAAGAAAATGTGAAATATGGAAGGAAAATGTGAAGGTGTCGGAGGAAACAAGAAGGAAATGTGGAGGGAATATGAAGGGAAAGTGAAGAAGGTAAAAGGAGATGTGGAGGGGAGGAAAATATTGAAGAAACTGGAAAATTTTTAAGGGAAATGTGGAATATGGAAAAAAATGTGGAATGTGGAAGGAATAGGAAAGGAAATGTGAAGTATGTAAGGAAAATGGAAGAAAATAGAAGGAAATATGGAAAGAAACTGGAAAATGGGAAAAATGAAAAGAAAACGTCGGGAAAAAGAAAAAGAAAACGTGGAAAGACGAAAAAAGAAAAAAAACGCGGGAAAATAAAAAAAATGAAAGAAAATGCGAAAAAAATGAAAGAAAACGCGAGAAAATAAAAAAATGAAAGAAAACACGGAAAAATGAAAGAAAACGCGGAAAAAATAAAAGAAAAGGAAAGAAAACACGGAAAAATAAAAAAAAGAAAGAAAAACGCGAGAAAAAAAAATGAGAGAAAACGTGAAAGAAATTTAAAAATGAAAGAAAACGGAAAAATAAAAAATGAGAAAACGCGGGAAAATTAAAAGAAAACAGGAAAATGTTGAGAAAATGTCAGTAAAAATGAAGCATCTCAGAATCTTGATATTTTCGATGAAATTCTTCGCTGACAGGGAAGCGGAGGGGAAAACTGGAGGAAAATGTGGAGAAAAATGTGGAGGGAATATGGAGGGAATATGGAGGAAAATGTGGAGGGAAAAGTGGAGGAAAATGTGGAGGGAATATGGAGGAAAATGTGGAGGGAATATGAAGGGAAATGTGGAGGGAATATGGAGGAAAATGTGGAGGGAATATGGAGGAAAAAGTGGAGGAAAATGTGGAGGGAATATGGAGGGAAATGTGAAGGAAAATTGTGGAGGCAAATGTGGAGGCAAATGTGGAGGCAAATGTGGAGGAAAACTGGAGGAAAACTGGAGGAAAACTGGAGGGAAATATGGAGGAAAATGTGGAGGGAATATGGAGGAAAAGTGGAGGAAAATATGGAGGAAAACTGGAGGAAAATGTGGAGGGAAAAAGTGGAGAAAATTGAGGAGGAAAATGTAGAGGGAATATGGAGGAAAATGTGGAGGAAAATGTGGAGGGAAACTGGAGGAAAATGTGGAGGGAAACTGGAGGAAAATGTGGAGGGATACAGGAGGAAAACAGGAGGAAAATATGGAGGAAATGTGGAGGAAAATCTGGAGGTAATATGGAGGGAATAAACAGAAAAACTAGAGGAAAATGTATCGTTTCGTGTCCATGGTTGCAGTGATCCTAATGACACCTTTAATTGCAGCGTAGAAGCTCCGTATCGTATCTTCTTCCTTGTATCGTATCATGTCCATCATAACGTATCTTGTTTATCGTAGCGTATCGTATCCATGGTTCCAGTGATCCTAATGACACCTTTAATTGCAGTGTTGAGGCATCGAGTGTGGAGAGTCAACAGAGGGCCACAAGACTGCCACTTCTACACATCTTGTCACTGAGGCTTCAATGATACCTGAGAAGCCTCGCCCAACTGACACCGCCTGTGCTGAACGTCAATTAAAGTGTCTCAGGTGTTCAGCGTGTTATGTTAAGGTCAAACACCTGTCCGCACCTTCACTACCTCCAAAGGCTTAACCCTTTAGTACCATGACGCGTTTCCACATTCATTATGTTGGGGATTAAAGTAGTGAATACTCTGGCCATTAGTCTTCTGACCTCCATAAACCCTTCCTAATGTCAATAAAATGGTCTGATCGTAAACAAATCTCAATTGGGAAAATGTGTCCTAGTACTGAAGGGGTTAAACTGTCTCAGGTGCGTGGCGTGTTATGTGATATGCTCAAAGACCTGTACGTACTCCGCTACTTCGAAAGGCTCTAATGTAACAGCTTAGCCCATTCAGTATTGAGACGCGTTTCCATATTCATTCTGGTGACTATTTGGTGATCTTACACAGCTTCAGATCCTTATGTGGGGGATTAAGATAGTGAATACTCTGGCCATTAGTCTTCTGACCTCCATAGACCCTTCCTAATGTCAATAAAATCGTCTAATCGTACAGAAAACTCGTGGCAAAAAAGTGTCCCAGTATTAAAGTAGGTTAAATTAGATTCAGAAGCTTATGTGAGGGAATTGAAATAATGAATACTCTGGCCATTAATCTTCTGACCTCCATAGACTCTTCCTAATATCAATAAAATAGTCTAATCGTACACAAAACTCATGGCAAAAAAAGTGTCTCAGTACTGAAGGACTCAATGTGACAGATAGCGTGGCTGCTTCACACGAAAGCTTCACCTTGATTTCTAGTTCGGTCTCGGCTCAAACCTCGACCCGTGTCTCTAGTTCGGCCTCGGCTCAATTCTCTACCAGTAGAGCTAGTTCGGCCTTAGCTCAACTCTCCTCCAGTGCCTCTAGTTCGGCCTCGGCTCATT
>NC_059288.1:7936816-7941816 GCF_017591435.1 Portunus trituberculatus
GGAGATTAATGGTCACAGTCTTCACTATTTCAACCCCCCACATGAGTTTCTGAAGCTCTGTAAAATCACCAAATGAATGAATATGGAAACGCGTCATGGTACTGAAGGGATTAAAAGTGAGAAGGCAGTTTAATTTGGGTGTTTCGTTAGGATTTGCTGGGTTTTGTTGAGTACGTGTGTGTGTGTGTGTGTGTGTGTGTGTGTGTGTGTGTGTGTGTGTGTGTGTGTGGAGGAGGTTGTTTGTGAGGGTGTGTAGGGGTATTGACTCTCTCTCTCTCTCTCTCTCTGGCACACGTGGGTTTTTTTCCTCTCATGTACCCGATGAATGCAGCAACGTACTCAAAGTTCCCTAGATGGCAGGATATATTAGGTGTCTCTCTCTCTCTCTCTCTCTCTCTCTCTCTCTCTCTCAGCTTCATAAAGACAGTGAAAAAGAAATAAGGACTTAAGAACAGCCTTTTTTATGGAACTCTCTTGTAAAAAGCATTGAAAAACCACAATAGTTTCATAGTGACCATTTTTTCGTCATTTTTTTTAAAGTAATAGTTCAGTTTTATCCTCTTCAGTGCTGGAACGCATTTCTGTCATTAATTTTTGGTGTGATTAGACCATTTTATTGACATTAGGAAGAGTCTATGGAGGTCAGACGATTAATACGCGTTTCCATATTCATTCTGCTTACTATTTGGTGATTTTACAGCTTCAGAAACTCATGTGAGGTGATTAAACTAGTGGAGACTCTGGCCATTAATCGTCTGACCTCTATAGACCCTTGTCAGTAAAATGGTCTCATGGTACACAAAACTCAAAGGTAAAAAATGTGTCCCAGTACTGAAGGGAGTTAATGGCCAGAGTCTTCACTGTTTTAATACCCCACACATAGATTTCTGAAGCGGTTTAAAATCACCAAATGGTCACCAGAATGAATACGGAGAAGCGTCCTGGCAATAAAGAAAAATAAGAAATAGATCGAGTTGAGAATATACGAAAGACGGTCAGAAATATGAACTTGTGAATATCTTTTTACTACAAGGAATAAATAGACTAGTACATAACAATATACGAAAACTACTTAATAAAATGCCATTCTATTTGCAATTTTCACTTTAAACCTCTTGAGTACCATGACGCGATTTCTACATTCATTCTGGTTACTGTTTGGCATTATATACACAGGTTAGTGAAGAAAATACCACAGCGCCAGAATGAATGATAAATTGGTAAAAAATGCATGAACGAAACAATATGGAGAGGTGTGAGTTTTAGAAGCAATAGACAATCTTATCCTTACGATGTTTAGTGAAGGAAATTTGTCAGATTGTATCGTTTTGTGAAGTCATCAAAGGGGAGAGAAAACGGGAGAGGAGAAAGAAGAGGGAGAGAGGAGAGAGAAAACGAGAGAGGGAAGAAGATGAGAGAGGGAGAAGCCGAGAGAGGGGAGGGACGACGAGAGGGGAGAGAAGAGAAGAGGTTAGAGAAGACGAGACAGGGGAGATGATGAGAGAGGGAAGAGAAGATGAGAGAGGGGAAAAAGCCGAGAGAGGGGAGAAAAGCCGAGAGAGAGAGAGAGAGGAGGGAGAGAAGATGATGGAAGAAGGGAGAGAAAACGAGAAAGGGGAGAGAAAAGCCGAGAGAGAGGGGAAAGAGAAGCCGAGAGAGGGGAGAGAGAAGCAGAGAGGGAGGTTTGTTGACTATTCTAATAGCTAATGGAGTCTGCCTATCCCTCCCCTCTCCCTCTCCCCTCTCTCCTTCACTCTCCTTCCTTATCTCCCCTCCCTTCTCCTCTCCAGACTACATTACGGTTATCACTGGAAGGAGGAGGAGAGGAAGAGGACAAGAGATAACAAAGGAAGAAAGGGAAGAGGAGATAAAAGAGAAGAGGAATAGAGGAAGAGGAGGACGAGAGATAAGAGATAATAATAAGAAGAAATGGAAGATGAGGAGGTAAAAGAAAGAGAAGAGGAAGAGGAAGAAGAGATATAACAAGACGTAATGATATGAAGAAATGAAGGAAGAGGAGGTAAAAGCGAAGAAGAAAGATGCAGGTAAGGTGTGTGTGTGTGTGTGTGTGTGTGTGTGTGTGTGTGTGTGTGTGTGTGTGTGTGTGATGATTTTGTAGATGGAGGAGTAAATAAAAGTAATGATAATGGTAGTAATAATGGTAATAAAAGTAAGTGGTCGGTATTACTTGTAGGAGGAGGAGGAGGAGGAGGAGGAGGAGGAGGAGGAGGAGGAGGAGGAGGAGGAGGAGAAGGATGCAAGGGTAAAAAAAATGTCCAAGTTATTCTACCAAGAAGTGACACTCATATATAATAACAAAAATGATGATGATGATGATGATGATAATAATAATAATAATAATAATAATAATAATAATAATAATAATAATAATAATAATAATGACAAACATCTGACACTACCACGACTAAACCAAACAAGAGTACAAAGGAATATTCAAAGAACTGACAGCAGAGAGAGAGAGAGAGAGAGAGAGAGAGAGAGAGAGAGAGAGAGAGAGAGAGAGAGAACAAGGAAAATACAGAGAGGAGGAAAAATATGACTAAAATCAATGCAATGGATAGTGGCAATAACAACAAAGGAATGGCCATGTGTGACTAGCATGACACACACACACACACACACACACACACACACACACACACACACACACACACGGTGGTCCCAGGATATTGTGTGTGGGAGGGAGAAAGTTGTTTGAGTCATGTGACAGAGAGAGAGAGAGAGAGAGAGAGAGAGAGAGAGAGAGAGAGAGAGAGAGAGAGGGTAGGGGGATGAGAAATTCTATTGGACTAACTAATATTCTCTCTCTCTCTCTCTCTCTCTCTCTCTCTCTCTCTCTCTCTCTCTCATGATTCAAACAACACAAAAAAATAAAACTAGAATGAACACTAATGTCTGTCGGAGAGAGAGAGAGAGAGAGAGAGAGAGAGAGAGAGAGAGAGAGAGAGAGAGAGAGAGAGAGAGATTAAAGTTTACTACCCAGACGAAGCTAGTTTTACTATGCTTCGGGGCACGCTTCTCTCTCTCTCTCTCTCTCTCTCTCTCTCTCTCTCTCTCTCACATTATTACTCATTTAGGAATTTTTATCATAATTTCTTCCCTTCTCTCACTCTTACCATGTATTCCTTGCACACACACACACACACACACACACACACACACACACACACACACACACACACACACACACACGTGAGGAAGCCTTATCAGAGTGTGTTTCTTGTGAACGAGCACACACACTGACACACACACACACACACACACACACACACACACACTCTCTCTCTCTCTCTCTCTCTAATTATCTATCTATCTATCTATCACACACACACACACACACACACACACACACACACACACACACACTCTCTCTCACACACACACACACACACACACACACACACACACACACACACACACACACACACACACACACACACACACACACACACACACACACACACACACACAGAGAGAGAGAGAGAGAGAGAGAGAGAGAGAGAGAGAGAGAGAGAGAGAGAGAGAGAGAGAGAGAGAGAGAGAGAGATAGTATATCAACCATTTCCTCTTCAACCTCTTCTGCAGTTCTCTCTCTCTCTCTCTCTCTCTCTCTCTCTCTCTCTCTCTCTCTCTCAGTGCTCGGGGCGATAAAGGGAAATAATTAATCTCCAGAGTTCTAAGATGATAACTATTGAAGAGATGGTGTGGAGTCTGAGAGTTTGTTTAGCACTATCAACACTCGGAAATTGCCCTGAACGCTGAAGATTATGTATTTCCTTACTACTACTACTACTACTACTACTACTACTACTACTACTACTACTACTACTGCTGCTACTGCTGCTGCTATTACTATTACTACTACTACTACTGATGCTACTTTTATTACTACTTCTACTACTGTTCCTGCTGCTGCTACTACTGCTACTATTGCTACTACTACTACTACTACTACCACTATTACTACTACTACTACCACTACTACTGTTACTACTACTGTTGCTACTACTGTTACTACTACTGCTACTACTATTACTACTTCTACTACTACTACTACTACTACTACTCCTGCTACTTCTTCTTTGATTTATATACCTCTGATATTGATTCTTAGTTGTAGTTGTTCTTATTGATTTTGTTATTGTTTTCTTTCTCTTTTATTTTTTACGTAAAGTTGCAGTGGTACATTTTCTTTCTCTCTCCTTGTTATTATTCTCATTGTTATTTCTATTCTATTTATTTCTATTCCCTTTTTAAATTATAGTTATTTTTTTCCTTCTTTTTTTTTTTTTCGCCTACAAATAATATTTTCAATTACGAGAAAGTACAAGTAATTTTTTTTTTGTCTTAATTTTCCTCAAACTTCAGTCTGAAACACAGGAAAGGGGAAAATTTTCGGCTCGTGGACGAGAGAGAGAGAGAGAGAGAGAGAGGAGGGAGGGAGGGAGGGAGAGAGAAACAGAAGCCTCTATAGGGCCGAAGTAATAACGCATCGGATTATCCACCTGGGAAGAGGGGACGCAATTAGTGGCGAATCCTCCAGTTTTCCGGTCAAATTTTGGAGGTAATTGGCGCGGCCTTCATTAAGGAGCCCATACAGAGGGGAGAGAGGTCGCCGAGGAGAGGACATTTGCATATATAGTGCTTTGACGAGTCTCCTAACCCAATAGCTTCGCGCGGAGAGAGACTGAAGGCGAGGGATGATGAAATAGACTCACGAATTTGAACGTAGTCAGAGTTACTTGGGCCGAGATGAAGCCCACGCTGAACTGAATTCCACCCGAGACTGAGATAAGGCTAGCACTGTATACAGAGGGAGATATAACTAAAGCAAGGGGTAAAATACGTATCCGAGGCTGAGATAAGAGTGGTATAGTATAGAAACGAATGAAGCTATCTATGACAGGAGGAGTTAAATACGTATCCGAGACTGAGATAAGGCTAACACTGTGTATAGAGAGATAGAGACAACCAACCAA
>NC_059288.1:7951816-7956816 GCF_017591435.1 Portunus trituberculatus
GTCCCCGCCAAGGTCACGAAGAGGCCTGTTGGAGTCTGCCAGGGTGTCCAGCGAAGCCTTCACACTCAGAACATCCAGACGCAGCTGCTCTATGTCGCTTTTCTGAAGGGGAAGTAGAGTGAATGAGTGTAATTCACCTGCTGGTCACCCGGCCAGTCTTTCCCATTACGGAGCAAGCTCAGAGCTCATAGACCGATCTTCGGGTAGGACTGAGACCACATCACACACAACACACACCGGCAAAGTGAGGCTACAACCTCTCGAGTTACATCCCGTACCTATTTACTGCTAGGGACTCGAACCCGGCCCTCTCGATTGTGAGTCGAGCGTGCTAACCACTACACTACGCGATGTGTGTGTGTGTGTGTGTGTGTGTGTGTGTGTGTGTGTGAGGGGTGAGAAATTGGTGGATAGTGATGTGGGTGATGTACTGATAAGAGAGGAGGAGGGGGAGGAGGAGGAGGAGGAGGAGGAGGAGGAGGAGGGTGAAAATGATTATCATGAAAATATGAATGGTGACAATAATAATAATACTAATACAATTTTCACCCTATTACTACTGCTACAACTACTACTACTACTACTACTACTACTATACTACATCTATATATCTATCTATCTATCTATCTATCTATATATATATATATATATATATATATATATATATATATATATATATATATATATATATATATATATATATATATATATATATATATATATATATATATATCTATATATATCTATCTATTTATCTCTCTCTCTCTCTCTCTCTCTCTCTCTCTCTCTCTCTCTCTCTCTCACTTACCTCTCTCTCTTGGTAGAAGCTGAACTTGCCACAAAACCCTCTGAAGCAGCCTGTGTTTGGGTTACTTGTGATGTTGAGTTTCCTAACGATGCTCCTGCGCCTCACCCAGTCAGGAATCACCGTCTCCAACTCCAGAACCAGCTGCGGGGACAGTATCTCTCGTGTCACGCTACATAGAGACTCCTCCGGGTATTGTGACACTAGATATCGTGTGAATTAAGCGTGAAATGTAAAGGGAGGGTGTTGGTTTAAGGTTGGTGGTAAATGGATGATGTTTGTGATGCTAATTCTTGTTTGTGTGTCTCGTGCTAGTAGATATTGTGTGAGATTATGGTAAAAGGGAATGTAAAGGGAATTTATGGTAAAATGTAAAGGGAATGTGGCCAAGGACAACAATGACAACAGCAAAAGAGAAGCCCACTTACTTGCCAGTCCCCTTGCAGTGAGAGTTAGCCATAAAGAAAGGGATAAATGTCTTGAAACCTCCCTCTTAAATGAAGTCAAGTTATAGGAAGTTGGAAGTACAGAAGCAGGCAGGGAGTTCCAGAGTGTGCCAGAGAAATGTATGAATGATTGAAAGTACAGATCTACTGTTGCATTGGAGAGGTGGACAGAGTAGTGGTGAATGATTAAGAGTACTGGTTAACTCTTGCATTGGAGAGGTGGACAGAGTAATGGTGAATGATTGAGAGTACTAGTTAACTCTTGCATTGGCGAGGTGGACAGAGTAGTGGTGAATGATTGAGAGTACTGGTTAACTCTTGCATTGGAGAGGTGGACAGAGTAGTGGTGAATGATTGAGAGTACTGGTTAACTCTTGCATTGGAGAGGTGGACAGAATTGTAGTGTATTAAAGTCATAGGAAGTTGGAAATACAGAAGCAGGCAGGGAGTTTCAGAGTTGACCTTCAGTACTGGGACGCATTATTACCTTGAGATTTGTGTACTATTAGACGATTATATTTACATTAGAAAGAGTCTATGGAGGTCAGAAGATTAATGGCCAGAGTCTTCACTATTTTAATCCCCCCCATAAGTTTCTGAAGCTGTATAAAATCACCAAATAGTAAGCAGAATGAATATGGAAATGCGTCATGGCACTGAAGGGGTTAAGGCTGCTCTGTTCATCCAACACTCCACCAAGAACCAGTTTTTTTTTCCTTCTTTATCAAAGTTTATCAAGGTTCAATCCGGTATTTCTTGTCCAATCGTAACTACTGACCCTGAGACATTTGTGTGTGTGTGTGTGTGTGTGTGTGTGTGTGTGTGTGTGTGTGTGTGTGTGTGGCAGAGATAGAGGACGTAAGAACATGGCGATAACAATAATAAGAAGAAAAATAAGAAAAATAAAAAGGAAGAAGAAAAATAAGAAAAATAAAGAAGAAGAAGAAGAAGAAAAAGAAGAAGAAGAAGAAGAAGAAGAAAAGAAGAAGAAGAACAACAACAACAACAACAACAACAACAGCAACAACACTTCCCACTGGCAACAGAGGCACCCATAACACCTTCTTTTAACCATTCTTAACCGTACTTAAAGGTCAGGGAACCCAAAGTCACTCCTCGGAGAATAAAAGCAAGTAATATGTATGCAAATCAGGCGGGAAGGACCGGGGGAGGGAGTGACAGGGGGGACAGGGAGGGAGGGAGGGAGGGAGAGTAAGGTATGACATTTCTCTAAGTTTTCCTAATGAGTGTGAGAATGAGAATCTAAAGTGTGTGTAATTTATCTCTTTAACTCTCTCTCTCTCTCTCTCTCTCTCTCTCTCTCTCTGCTCAAGCTGGATGAATTGGTGAAGTGAAAGTTACGAAGCGCAGTTTTGTGACATTTCTAACAGGAAAAGCGGAGAGAAAAAGGAAGGAAAACACAGACGAGGCGGGTGAGGGGAGAAGAAATGAAGGTAAAAACAGAGAGGGAAAAAAGAAAAGAAGAAAAAGAGGAAAGGAAAAATAGAGGAACAGAAATATTAAAGGTAAAAAGCTTTGAAAAGAAGAAAAGGAGGAAAAGAAGAGAGGAAAAGGAGAGGAAAGGACAGACAAGGCGGGTGAGGGAAAGAAGGAAAAGAGAAGAAGAAAAAAAGAGGGAAGGAGGAAAAAAGAAAGAAAAAGGAGAGGAAAACACAGACAAGGCCGGTGAGGGAAAGAAGAAAAAAAGAGAAGAGGAAAAAAATAAGGAAAAGACAACAAACACAGGAGTTAAAATAAAGAAAACGAAATATTAAAGAAAAAAATAAAGAAAAAAGGAAAGGAGGAAGGAGAGGAAAGCACAGACAAAGGTGGGCGAGGGAGGGAAGGAAAAGAGAAGAGGGGAAACAATGAGGAAGAGACAACATATGGGAGTGTCTCGGGGTCTCCAGGTGTAGAGTATATGGCAGGTTCCGTTCAGGGTCTGTTCTCGTCTTCTTGGGTGTGTGGTGCTGGGTTACAGAGCCAGAGTGTAATGTCCTGTTTAAAAAGTAACCTAATCTTTTGTACGCTGTGATATTCTCTCTCTCTCTCTCTCTCTCTCTCTCTCTCTCTCTCTCTCTCTCTCTCTCTCTCTGTTCTGTGTTGATTTTTTTTTCTATTTTTGTTAATTTCTTCTTTTTGTTCCTCTTTTTCATCTTCCATCTCTCTCTCTCTCTCTCTCTCTCTCTCTCTGCGTGCGTGCGTGCGTGCGTGCGTGTGTGTGTGTGTGTGTGTGTGTGTGTGTGTGTGTGTGTGTGTGTGTGTGTGTGTGTGTGTGTGTGTGTGTGTGTGTTGCTTGCTGTTCCTCCTCGTCATTGTGTTCTTTGCCACGCCCTCTGACCTTCACGTATCCTCTCCTTCCTCTCCTCTCTCTCTCTCTCTCTCTCTCTCTCTCTCTCTCTCTCTCTCTCTCTCTCTCTCTCTCTCTCCTGCATCCTCATTTCTCCATCTACAATCTCTATTTTTTTTCCTTTGCTTCCTATTGTATTTTCTTTGTATTTAAATGTACTTACTCACCCCTCTCTATTCTCCTCTCACCTCCCCTGTCACCTCTTTCTCTCACTCTCTCACAGACGCACACACACACACACACTATCACATATCATTCTATACCAGTTTGCAATGTGCCGACTTTAATGACCAAGACTCTGCGACACAGTACAGAGTTTCTATATCTAACCTTTATAAAAACCTCGCCTTATTTCACCTATCTATTTACTTCCCTTGGCTTATTCTCCCTCTTTTTCGCAGTTCCTTCTTTGTTAGTGCCTCGGTTTTTGATATGCAGGAGGGAGAGCCGGCCAAGGGCAACATAGATAAGAAAAAAGGACTTGATTACTAGTACCTTTAAAGATTGATAGAGTTTGGCTAGCGTCTGCCTCACCTTGGTCTGCATGGCTAGTTTCTCAAGCATGGCCTGGTCCTGCACTGCCTTGATGTCATCCACAGCGAGGCCCACCAGCAAGTTCATGATTAGAATGGACATGATGACGAGGAAGGCCACCAACAGCATGTATGTCACTTCTGGGTACTGCAAAAGACAGTGATGAGGGCTACACAAGGGAAAGCACAGGAAGAGAAGGTTTTGAGGGGTGTTTTTAACCTCTGAACTACTGAGACGAATCTTTACCTTGAGTTTTGGGTATGATTAGACAATTTTATTTGCATTATCAAAGGCCAGAAGAATAATGGCCAGAGTTTTTACTATTCTTATCCCAGCTTATGTTTCTGAAGCTGTATAAAATCTCTAAATACTCACCAGAATGAATATGAAAACGTGTCCTGATACTGAAGAGATTAACTCCTTGAATACTGGGACACATTTTTACCTTGAGAATTGTGCACGATTGGACCATTTTATTGACATTAGGAAGGGTCTATGAAGGTCAGAAGACTAATGGCCACAGTCTTCACTATTTCAATCCCCCATATTAGTTTCTCAAGCTGTATAAAATCATCAAACAGTAAGGAGTATGAATATTGAAACGCGTAATAGTACTCAAAGGTTTAAGGGTCTATGGTGGTCAAAAGAATAAAACCCACAGTCTTCACTATTTCAATCCCCCCCCACATAAGTTTCTGAAGCTGTATGAAACCAGCCTATGATAACCAGAATGAATGTGAAAAACGCGTCATGGTACTGAAGAGATTTAACCAACATAAGCGCTGCATCTCCACCAAGTCCACTACGAATCACTTTCCAGGTCGTTGTTCTGCCTTACCTGAAGCGGCGAGGCGGGGTTATTGAA
>NC_059288.1:7961816-7976816 GCF_017591435.1 Portunus trituberculatus
AAGGGATAGGAGGCGAAGGGAGGAGAGGAAAGATAGGATGAGAAAGGAGAAAGAAAGAAAGGATTGAATGCAAAGGAAGAAGAGGAAGGATAGAATACGAAGGTGAAGGCCAGTCAATTAGGTAATCAGTCAGTCAGTCAGTTATCCAGTCAGTCAGTCAGTCAGTCAGTTAGTTAATCAATCATCCAGTCAATCAGTCAGTCAGTCAATCAGTCAATCAGTCAGTCAGTCACTCCCTCACCTGTCCCCTGCCATCGCCGCTAACTGGAGAGCGTTCTGTTGACTGTCATCCTCCGTGGCCAGGGAAGCGCCGCGCCCCAGGAGTAGCCGGACCACCGCCACACGCCCCGCCGCCACGCCCACCAGCAGCGGCGTCTTGTGGTCCTGCAGAAGGCGGTGAAGGAGGTGAAGGAGGAGGATAGAGGGAGATAAAGGAGATTGAGAGAGAGAGAGAGAGAGAGAGAGAGAGAGAGAGAGAGAGAGAGAGTAAAATTATCTATACTCTCCCAAAATACGTTCTATTTTAAAAGACTGGCAGTTTAATGGATATATTCTCTCTCTCTCTCTCTCTCTCTCTCTCTCTCTCTCTCTCTCTCTCTCTCTCTCTCTCTCTCTCTCTCTCTCTCTCTCTCTCTCTCCCCCTCTCCATCTCACCCCTTCCCTCTCCCTCCCTCTCCCACCTTATTAAACACATCCATGGAAGCAGAGGCGTCTAAAAGCATTGAGCAGACTGACACGTGGCCCTGAGAGGCGGCCAGGTGGAGGGGCGTGGAGGAGGAGGAGTTGGTAGCAGTGACATCAGAGCCCTCTCCCAGCAGCACCGCCACCGCTCCCTCGTGCCCCAATCGCGCCGCCTCGTGTAAGGGTGTATCCAGATCCCCGTTTTCTGAATTCAGGAGAGTTCGGCAGCGTGGGATGAGGTCAGTGAGCAGGCTGTAGGAGGAGGAGGAGGTAGTGGTGGTGGTGGTGGTGGTGGTGAGAGGATGGTATTTGAAGAGGAGGAGGAGAAGGAGGAGGAGGAGGAGGAGGAGGAGGAGGAGGAGGAGGAGGAGGAAGAAGAAGAAGAAGAAAAAGAAGAAGAAGAAAGAAGGAAAGAGGAGGAGGGAAAGGGGGAGTAGGAAAACGAGGAAAGGAAGGAAGAAGAGGAAGAGGATAAGGAGGAGGAGGAGGAGGAGGAGGAGGACCAGGAAGAAGAAGAACAACAAGAAGAAGAAGAAGAAGAAGAAGAAGAGGAGGAGGAGGAGGAGGAGGAGGAGGAGGAGGAGGAGGAGGAAACGAGAGTTAAGACAATTTCAATACAAAAACCTGGAAAGTACATTTGATTCTGACGTCGAAAAGTGAAAAGGAAGAAGAGAAGAAATGATGAAAAGGACAAAAAAAAAAAAAAATTAAATTACTTTATTTTGTTTAACCGCGAAATGCCTTGTTACTTATTCAGCTCTCTCTCTCTCTCTCTCTCTCTCTCTCTCTCTCTCTCTCTCTCTCTCTGCAACACTAACTATGAAAATGATCAAACACTCGGAAAAGAAACACACACACACACACACACACACACACACACACACACACACACACACACACACACACACACACACACAATAAAAAGATAAATAAATAAGACAAAATAAAAAAAAAATAAAGTAAGAAATAAAATAAAAATAAATAAATAAAAGGATCTAACACCACATCCTACCCAGTGAATCCTTTCCTCGCCGCTAGATGGAGAATCGTATCCTGTTCCTCATTCCTTCTGTCCACCTGCGCCCCGGCCCTCACCAGCAACTCCACCACGCCCTTGGAGCCTGAGAGCACTGCGGCGTGGAGGGGCGGGAAGCCGTAGCAATCTGTGGCGTCTAGAAGCTCCTTACCACGCCCTGTGCTTAGTAGAACCTGCACGAAAGGAAAGGGAGGAGAGATTAGCGTTGTGTGAAGGGGAGAAGAATTATGGCTTACCAGTGGCGGGATGTGAGGTGAAGTTAGGTGTGTGGCTGTCATTTAGTGTTGTGTGTATGGTTTATGCTTGTAATGTATAGTTGTCTGTTTTAATTTTGGAGTTTAAAGATTTTCATAACTTTTTGTGGATCGCATAGTTACTTTGTTTCTTTTTAGAATTTTTAGGTTTTTGAAATCTGGTGAATGTTATGCTAGTTCTGGTCTGTGTGTACTTTTAGTTAGAGAGAAAAAGATTGGTCCTTATTAGTTAATGGAGGGAAGAGAGGTGAAGTTAGTCGTGTATAAGTGAAGAAGAGAGAAAAATAACTCCTTCATGGTTACTGGAGAGAAGAAAATAGGTAGGTAGGAGCAGATAGAAAAGAGAAATTAATTATGTGTTCATGAAGAAGAGGAGAAAAATAATTCTTTAATTAATGGAGGGAAGAGAGGTAAAGTTAGTTATGTGTATGTGAAGAGAGAGAAAGATTGTTCCTTCTAAGGCAGTGAAGGGCAGAAAAGAGGAGAAGCTAGTCTTGTCTTGCGTAGGTGGAGAAAAAGAAGTTAATTGTGTGTGCGTGATGAAGGGGGAGAAAAAATATTATTCGTTCTTAGCTTGTGGAAATAAGAGAGATGATGAAATTGAGAGGGATGAAGAAGAAAAGGAAGGAAGAGAGAAAGGAATGAATGAAGGAAGGAAGGAAGAAAGGAAGAAAGAAAGACAGAAAGAAAGGAATAAATGAATGAATAAATAAAGAAAGGAAGAAAGAAAAAAAAGAAAAGTAAAGAATGAATGAATAAATGAAGGAAGGAAGCAAAACTCCCTCTTTTTCACCTTGAGCGCCTCCATCTTTCCCTGCTGAGCGCTGAGGAACACTGCGGTCCTGGCCAGTCTGTCGTCAGCACACAGATCAGCGCCGAGGGACAGCAGCATCCTGAGGGCAGCAGCGTGGCCCCCGTAGGCAGCCACCAACAGGGCCGTGCTGTGCTGCCTGACGGAGGGAGAAAGAGGGAGATAGTAGTGGAGAGAGAGAGAGAGAGAGAGAGAGAGAGAGAGAGAGAGAGAGAGAGAGAGAGAAGGAAAGTTATATATTGCTTTATTAAAACTCTCTCATACTCATTTCTCTTCCTTTCTTCAATATTCTTTTTAATTTCTCTTCTCTCTCCACATTCCATTCTTATTTTTTTTTTCTGTAAACTCATATCACACACTTAAATTTCTTCGTTTTCTCTAACATTTCTTTCTAATTCCTCTCTTCTTTCCTCCGCCTCTCTTTTCTTTCTTCTAAATTCCTGATTCTTCTTTTCTTTTCCTTATCTCCCATTTTTATCCTCCTTTCAACTCTCACACCAACATTTCCATCTCTTTTCCTTTCTCCACCTTCCTTTTCTCTCCTCTAAACTCCTTTCAAATTCCTCTTTTTTTTTCTCAATCTCTAATTTCTATCCTTCTTTCAGTCCTCTCACATCCACATTTTAATCTGCCTTTCTCTCTCCATCTCCCTTTTCAATCCTCTAAACTTTCAAATTCCTCTTTTTTCGCTCCACTTTCCTTTCCTATTCTCTAAACTGTTTCTATTTCCTCTTTTCTTTTTCTCCACCTCCCTTTTCTATCCTCCTTTTAACTCTCTCATACCCACATATTCATTTTCCTTCCTTTCTCCACCTTTCATTCCCACCTTCTTAATTTCTTTCTAATTCGTCTTTTCTTTTCTCCATCTTCCATTTCAATCCTCTAAACTCCTTTCTAACTCCTCTTTTTCTTCCCTCTTACCTCCATCTACCATTTTATCCTCCTCTTAATTCCCACACTTATATTTCAATCTCCTTTCCTCTCTCCACCTCTCATTTCCACCAATTTAGTTCCTCTGTAGCTCATTGTCCCCTCTCCACACCCCTTGCATGGTCACACTCACAGATCGAGCTGGTCTTTCGCTGCGCCGCGCTGGACTAAGAGCTTGATGGCCGCTGCGTGATTCCCTGCTGCCGCGTACATGAGAGGTGTCCGCTGGTAAAGATCCGCAACATCCACTGGAGCCTTGTGCTGGAAGAAGAAGGAGTAGAAACAGAAGGTAAAGGAAATGTAGCAGTGTTTCTTACAGGTTAGTTTATTGAATGGAAGAGATAGGAAAGGTTGGGTAAGGCATTCAAATAGCATGTAATAATTGAAGAGAACAGTTTAATGAAGCCGAGTGTTAGGTAAGGAAGGGATTTAGAGTGTTGAAAGGAGAAACTAATAAAGGGAAGGAGTATATAAAGGGAAGGGAAGACAAAAAGGGAGAAGGAAGGGAAGAACTAAATGAAGCAGAGTGTTAGGTAAGGAAGGGAAATAGAGTTGAAGAAGAAAACTAAGGAATGGATGAATAAAAAAACAAAAGAAATCAGAAGAAATAAAGGATAGAGGCAAGAGAGAGATAGGGAAGGTTGGAACATTGAAATAACATGAAATAAGTGAAGGAAAGGGTTAGATAAAGAAGGTAAATAGTGTTGAAGGAAGAAACTAAGGAATGGATGAGTAAAGAACAAAAAAAAAAAAAAGGAGCAAAAGAAGAGAATAAAAGAGAAAAGAAAAAGTAAAATGAATGTTGACGAAAGGGAAGATAAAAGAAGGAAGGAATAAAAAGGAGGTTAAGAAATGGTGTATAAAGAGGAAGGGAAGACAAAGAGATGAAAGGAAGGACACAAAGATAGAAGAACAAAGAGAAAAATGGAAATATGCAGACGAATAATTGCATAAGAGACATACTCATGAATATACAAATCTACACGTACTGATAAGCTCTCCTCCTCCTCCTCCTCCTCTTCCTCTCTCTTCTTTCTCTTTCTCACTGTCTTTTCCTTTCTCTTCCTTTTCTTTCCACTTTCTTTGTTTTTTTTTCATTTGTACCTCCCTCCTCCTCTTCTTCTTCCTCCTCTTACTCCTCCCTCTTTTTTTCTCTCTTTCTCCTCTTTCACTTTCTCTTCCTTTTCTTTCCACTTCTATCTCTATCTCATTTTCCTGATTTTCGCTTTTTTTCTATCTATACCTCCTCCTCTTCCTCCTCCTCCTTTTCTCCCTCCTCCACCTCCTCTTCCTGTTCCTCCTTACCTCCAGTAGCGCCTTCATCACCTCCACGTTCCCTACAGAGGCGGCGGCGTGCAGAGGCGTGGCCAGTTTAGAGGTATCTGCGGCCACGTCAGCGCCAGCCTCCAGCAGCTCTCGCACCACCTGGAAGTGAGGCGGCGTGTCAAAATGTACTGACAGTCTTTCTTATTAATTTGATTTACTGTTTGGTGTGTATTGATGTGATTTCTTTTTCCCTTGTTGTCTTTATACAATGAAGCAGGCTTGTTTGTCATGCGTTATTTGTAATGGTTGTTTTCTAAGTTTAAGTCAGTTCAGGTTAATACAGGTCAAGACAAGAGAAGCAGGTCAACTAAGGCATGGCACACACTTCACCATTCCACTCATTGCCAATCCTGGCCATATAATTCATCAGCAGCAACACCTGGCAGTCACACTCCAGGTGAAGGTTTCAGCGTTGCTACTGAGAAATAATATGTCCAGGATTGGCAAGGAGTCAAGTGGTGGTGTGTGTACCTCAAGGTGGCCGTTGCTGCAGGCGTGGTATAGCGCTGTCTTCCTCTTTCGATCCTTAGCGTTTAGAAACATTTTGAACTGCTTCATGGAGTCTCGGCCCTCCAGCAGCAGCCGTACCACCTCCTGAGGACGTGACACACAGAAACAGTTGGAAAGTGAACTATGAACACTTTTTTGCAGCCCCTAAACCAGAACACCTTTTAACCCCTTCAGTAGACACGTTTTCATATTCATTCTGGTGACTATTTGGTGATTTTATACAGTTTCAGAAACTCATGTGGGGGATTAAAATAGTGAAGACAGTGGTCATTAAGCTTCTGCCCTCCATAGACCCTTCCCAATGTAAGTGAAATCGTCTCATCATACATACACAAACCTCATGGTGAAAATGCGTTCCAGTACTGAAGGGATTAAGAAAATAAACACATGAACAAATGAAAAAATAAACAAAACATGAATAAATAAAAGATAAAACACGTGAATAAAATGCGAATAAAATGTTAACAAAATGTGTCGCGATACTGAAAGGGTTGAAAAATAAACATATAAATAAATGAAAAAAATAATAGATAATACATATGAATATGAATAGAATATGAATACAATATGAGTAAATTAAATTGTTAATAAAATATGAATGAAATGCGTCCCAGTACTGAAGGGACTAAAACAATAAATGAATAAATGAAAACAATAATAACAGATAAAACACATGAATGAAATATGAATAAGATATGAATAAAATGCGTCCCTGTACTGAATGGACTAAAAAGAAAAATAAATGAATAAATGAAACAAATAGTAGGTGAAAGTCTGCTCACCAGATGTCCTCCCTTGGCGGCGCGGTGCAGGGCTGTCTGTTTGGAGGAGTCAGCCTGTCGTAGATTAGCCATGGCGTCCTGCAGGAGAGCCGCGACACCTCCAGATACCCATGAGTAGCGGCCACGATCAGGGGCGTCATCTCCAGCGAGTCCTCGATCTGAAGGAGACGATGCAGGAGTAGAACGATTTTGGATTCTATATTAACTAAAATGCTTTCCATTCTCACCACGAGAGATTGTGCTTACTATGTGGCGATTTTATACATTCAGAAACTCATGTCGGGGATTAAAATAGTGAAGACTCTAGCCATTAATCCCCTGACCTCCATAGACCCTTGCTAATGTCAATAAAGTGGTCCAATCAAACGAAACACTCATGGTAAGAAATGCGTCCCAGTACTGAAGAGGCTAGAATGCTTTCCACTCCCACCAAAAGTATTGTCAAGGTCACAGAGATGATTAGCCGAGTTATCAAGACTGCCTCCCCTCTTGATAACGTAGAAGTTTTGTTATCCTGCCACCAGAACCCTAATAATACTTTCTTCATATCTATTATATCTTTAACACAAATTTTGATATTATCTCGACTTTTGTTCTACTCTCAGTCTTTCATTCCTTTCTCTGGTAAACTCTGGAACTCCCTGCCTGTGTTTGTACTTCCAACTTCCTATGATTTGACCCCATTCAAGGTTTCAAGACATTTTTCCCTTTCCTTTGGCTAATTCTTTCAGCTCATTAAAGGGACTGGTGACTGAGTGGGCCTTTTTTTTTTATATTTCGCTTCCCTTGGCCTCTCTTACATGAAAAAATAATTATGAGTCTCTTTCATGGATAACAAACATAATTGAAATCTGTTAAAAACTCTGGGAGAAGATGAAATTTTGAGCTTATTTTTGTTTTTTAGACTTCCTTCCTTCCTTCTTTCCTTCCTTCCTTCCTTCCTGTATTTATCCCTTCCTAACCTCCAGATCAGCCTTGCATCCTTTCCTTTCTTCCTTCCTTCTTTCTTTATCTCTTTTATTATTCTATCAACCTTCATTCTTTCTTTCTTTCCTTCCTTCTCTTCCAGTCATCCTATTACCCTTCCTTCTTTCCATCCTTCCTTCCTTCCTGCCTTTCTTCCTTACCTCCCATCTTCCTACCACCTTTCATTCCTTCCTTCTTTTTTTCATTCTCTCTCTCTTATCACTCTCTCTTCCTTCTTCTCTCCCAATCATCTTATCACCTTTTCCTTCCTTTTTTCCTTCCTATCTTTCTGCCTTCTCTCCTTCCATTCTTCCTTCCTTCCTTACCTCTCTATCATCTAATCACCCTTCCTTCTTTTCTTTCTTCCTTCCTTCTCTCCCTATCCTCCTTCCTTCCTTCTTTCCTTCTTGTTTCTTCCTTCCCTCTTCCTTCCTTCCTCACCTCCACATCAGCCTTACAAATCTTCACGAGGTCCTTCGCTCCTTCCAGATTCCCTGTCATGGCAGCGAAGTGTAAAGGAGTTTGTCCATATTTGTCCTTTGCATTAACGTCAGCACAATGGCAGTGAAGGAGGAGGATCATCGATATGTCCCTTTCCTCCTCCTTCACCTCTTCCTTCATCGCCTCCTCCGCTTCCTTCTTCTTCCTCTTCTTCTCCCTCTCCAAAGTCATCATTAATGGCATCCTGTCTTCTTCTTCTTCTTCCTCCTTCTTCTTCTTCTTCACGTTTGCTGTTGAAGTAATGGTGTGGTCTTTATTTTTTTTGTTTCTTTTATTTTTTCTTCTACCTCTTTCTCTTTCTATTCTTTCTTCTCATCCTACTACTACTACTATTACTACTACTAATCTACTACTGCTATTTTTTTTCCTATCTTGTGTCACTCTTTACTTGGATTTGAATAGTAAAAGGCCTTCTCTACTTCCACAATATTAATACTACTAACCAAATGCTGATATTGTTTTTTCTGCTACTTCTTCTCCTCATTTTTCTTATATATTTTTTCCTTTTCCCTCACTCCTTTCTTGGATTAAAATAACAAATAATCTTTTCTACTACTACTACTACTACTACTACTACTACTACTATTCTATTACTACTGTTTTCTTTTTTATTTCTCCTGCTCACTTTTCTTACATACTTTTTCCCTCTTGCCTCACTCCTTACTTGAATTAATATAACAAAGGGGAACATCGGAAAAAACTACCTCGTATTTATTCCCAGTTTTTCCCCTCTCTTTCCCCTTCCCTCCTTTCATAATTAATTACGAAGGAATTTTCTAAGACGACGCTCAAAAGGATCAAAGGGGGACATAAATAAAGAGAACTTTGTACAGAAATAAAACGAGAAAATAATAGAAACCTGTCCCTCGTTTTCTATGCTTTTAATGACAGGGGGGAGGGGAGTCTTTTCAATTTTTCAACGTGGTTCTCTTTACAGGTGACACACTTTACCTGTATAGCTTGTCAAGGTTAAGGATTTGTAGTGGCAGTTTTTACCCGCCATTCAATCTTGTCTCGTATCATTATAAGCCAGAGATAAGAAAGATAAAGGACTTCAGCTTAATCTCTTCAGTAATGCACTATTTGGTGATTTTGTACAGTACAGCTTCAGAAAACATAAATTGGGATTAGAATAGTGAAGACTGTGGCCATTAATCTTTTGACCTCCATAGACCCTTTCTAATGCAAATAAAATCGTCTAATCGCTCGAAAAAAAAAAATCAAGATATAAATATGTCCCAGTATTGAAATAGCGTCCCAGCAAGAAAAACGAGAGGAAGACAAAAGGAAGAAGTACACAGATGATACAGGGAGAGCAAGAGGAGATGGAAATGAAATAGAGAGGTGTGGCATTGAAAAACACACCTTAACTTACGAAGAATCCCAGGCAACAAGGCAAGAGGAACACCAAGAGAGAAGTACATAGGTGAGCCAGAAAGAGCAACAGGAGATGGAAAAAAATGATTATGAGAGAAGAGGCAATGAGAGATGGACCTTAGCTTATGAAGAATACCAGATAACAAGGCAAGATGAATACGAAAGGGGGTATATAGGTGAAACAGGAAGAACAATAGGAGGTGAAAGAGGACAGTGTATATTGCAAATGACATGGAGAGAAAGGCAAGCTATGGTCGCCAAGGTGTGTAGAGGTAAGGTATCTAGTTAACGACCCCTTGTCACACCATCCAGTGCTGTAAAAAGAAAGGAAAATTGGAGGAAAAAGGAAAGGGAGGGAAGATTGAAGGATTTGCATTATAAAGAAAACGAAAAGATGAAAAGTAGTGAGAAGGAAAGAGAGGAGAAGACAAGGTAATGGAGAGAGAAAGATGGAGAGTATAAAGGAAAGAGAAAAAGAAGACAAAAATTAATGGAAAGAGAAAGAAAATAAAATGGAAAATTAAAAAGAAAAAGATAATGAAAGGAGAAAGATAGAATGTGAAATGGAAAGAAAAGAGAAGAAAAAGATAATGAAAAAAGAAAGATAGAAAAATGGAAAGAGAAAAGAAGAAAAAAGATAATGAAAGGAGAAATATAGAAAGAAAAAGAAGAAAAAGATAATGAAAAAGAAAGATAGAAAAATGGAAAGAGAAAAGAAGAAAAGCAGAATTGAAAGGAAAGACAGAAAACGGAAAGAGAAACCAAGAACGAAAGTGATAAGAAAAAAGAATAGAGAAGTAGAGAAAAAGAAGAAAAAGAGATAAAAAAAAAAGGCAAAAAAAAAGACCCTGCTACTCTGAGGTCAGCCTGTAGAAATATCTTACACCATCTCACGCCTCCATATTTCCCAGAATTCACTGTCAAGGTTTCTAAGAGACACCTACCACGCTCAGTTCAGAAGACAAAGAAGCCAGAGAGAGAGAGAGAGAGAGAGAGAGAGAGAGAGAGAGAGAGAGTGTGTGTGTGTGTGTGTGTGTGTGTGTGTGTGTGTGTGTGTGTGTGTGTGTGTGTGTGGCCGTCGAGAGGAGAGCGGGGCGGAAAACACTCCCCAAAGGAGCAGCTACCTGTTCTTTATTTTCAGCCCAGTGAGAGGAAAACAAGTAGAAATTGACCATTTTTATCTCCCTTTGGATAACGAATGGGACCAGAGCGAGTGTAGAGAAAGGCCTTGCTCTCCCTCCACCACTGTTATCGACGGCCACAGAGATGATTAGCTGTGTTCCCTAGACTGCTTCTCCCGCCAACAACGTAGGAATCTTGTTGATCTGTCACTAGGAACGTAAAAATACCCTTAAAGGAAACGAGAGTCTGAATTTTGAGAGGTAAGCGAATGAGAAAATAGAATAAGCGCATAAGAAATATTCATATAGTCTGTTTCTATATTATTACCGGAGAGAGAGAGAGAGAGAGAGAGAGAGAGAGAATGACGTTAATGAATATATGAAAATTACAAAGATGAAGAAGAGGAGGAAGAAAGAAACAGAAGGGGTGAGAAAATAACAACAACAACAAAAACAAAAACAACATCAACACACACACACAGAGAGAGAGAGAGAGAGAGAGAGAGAGAGAGAGAGAGGAACACTCACCAACACACTTACCAGTATTACCATCAGTCTCAGTCACATCCACAAGAGCCTCAATGGGTGTGTCCGCTCTCAGCTTAGCGCGGCACCTACAAATAATGTGTATGAGTCGAGGGAGCGGCGAGGAAGGCACTTAAATAGCATGCAATAAGCGAAGGGAGTAATCTGATGAAGCTGAGTGTTAGGTAAGGAAGGAAACTCGAGCGCTGGAAGAAGAGAATAAGCAAGGGAGGGAACAAGAACAAGGACATCACAAACAAAACAAAGGGAGGCAAGAGAGAAGCAGGGAAGGTGTCAGGGCTATTAGTGTGATGAAGAGACAGGCAGGTGAAGGAAGGCAGGGTGACTCAAAGACTAGTGGTGCGTGCTGATGGTGGTGGTGGTGGTGGTGGTGGTGGTGGTGGTGGTGGTAGAATGAGAATTATATGTTAGTTAAGTGATGTGTGTGTGTGGAGTGATGGTGATGACTTTGTTGATGGTAGTGGTGGTGGTGATCGTGGTGGTGATGAGTTACAGGAAGGAAAGAATGAAATGTTTACTGAAAGTGATGTGTGTTGAGGCTTCAGTGGTGATGATGATGGTGGTGGTGGTGGTAGTGATAGTGGTGATGAGTTACAGGAACGAAATAGTAAAATGTTTGTTAAAAGTGATGTGTGTTGAGGCTTCAGTGGTGATGATGATGGTGATGATGATGGTGATGACATTAAATACTGCTAAAGGTGAGGAAAGAAATGATAGAACTTATAAAAATATTACTATAAATCAGATATATCAAGATCACAAATAAAACTCTCTCTCTCTCTCTCTCTCTCTCTCTCTCTCTCTCTCTCTCTCTCTCTCTCACCTGGCGGCGTAGTGAAGGGGCGTGCGGGCATCGGGTCCGGGCTGGTCAACATGGGCGTGGTGACGTAGGAGGAGGCGGGCGGCGGGGAGCTGGGCAAGGCGGGCGGCGTGGTGCAAGGCGGACATTTGCTCCTCATCTGTTTGGTTCACATCCTCGCCGCCTCGAAGCTTCAGTTCCAGTGCCTCGGTGTTGCCTTGTTCCGCCAGCTGAGACGCAACGGGGAACAATTTTTTCATATAAGAG
Source organism: Portunus trituberculatus (assembly GCF_017591435.1). Taxonomy (NCBI): domain Eukaryota; kingdom Metazoa; phylum Arthropoda; class Malacostraca; order Decapoda; family Portunidae; genus Portunus; species Portunus trituberculatus. The sequence continues at coordinate 7,973,724 of NC_059288.1, forward strand.
GGGGAAAGCTGGCCAAGAGCAGCGTAAAGGTTAAATAAAAATAAATAAATGAATAAAGGCCTACTTAGTTGTCAGTTCCTTGCAGTGAGAGAGCCTAAGGGATAAATGTCTTGAAACTTCTCTCTTGAATGAATTTGAGTCATAGGAAGTTGGAAGTACAGAAGCTGGCAGGGAGTTCCAGAGTGTGTCAGAGAAAGGTATGAAGGATTGAGAGTACTGGTGGACAGAATAGTGGTGAAAGGAAGAAGAAAGTCAGGCAGGGACTTCTAGAGTTGACCAGAATCATATAAAGGAAGTTTCAAGAAACCTTTAGGCCTACACGTGGCAGTCCCTGAACGAAAACATCTACCTATTTCCATTATTATGACGAAATTATACTAGAAAAAAAACCTGGAAATTTGTTGAGAATGATAAAAAAAAAAAAAACTAATTAATTTGTGTTTTTCTCGATCTTGCCTTATAATTCATCTTAACCCCTTCAGTACTGGGACACTTTTTTACCTTGAGATTTGTGTACGATTAGGCCATTTTATTGACATTAGGAAGGGTCTATGGAGGTCAGAAGATTAATAGCCACAGTCTTCACTATTTCAATACACGACATGAGTTTCTGAAGCTGTATAAAATCACCATATAGTAAGCAGAATTAATATAGAAACTCATGATCTTTAGGCCATTTTAAGATAGTTTGACATGTTTTTAAACCAGAAGATAATGGCCACAGTCTCCACTATTGTAATCCCCACATGAGTTTCTAAAGCTGTAAAAACTCTCCAGATAGTAAGCAGAGGGAATATGGAAACACGTCAAGGTACTGAAGGGGTTAAAATTCAGCCTCTCTTGACCCTAACCCAACGCAGACTGACCTGGTGGATGGAGAGGGTGAGGTCATTCTGTACGCGGAGACTCTCGCTGAGGATGCTGACCATACATGACCTGCTCCGTGAAGTCTTGCCTGACCTGCGGGGGGGGGAGGTGATGCTGAGGTCAGGTCACTGTGCTCTCTACAAATTCATGGCTTGTGTGTGTGTGTGTGTGTGTGTGTGTGTGTGTGTGTGTGTGTGTGTGTGTGTGTGTGTGTGTGTGTGTATTCTTTTTCTTTTTTATCAATTAAGCTTCACTAATAATTAGCTTACTTACTCAACAGTCACCGGAGAAACGCCATCCTCTTCTGAAATAACAATAATAACAATAATAATAATAATAATAATAATAATAATAATAATAATAATAATAATAATAATAATAGTAACAATAATAATAGCGTCAAAATAACAGAAGCAGTGTCTTGCCTTGGTCAGCCTTTGTGTAATACGCCCCCATGATAACCACCACTCTCTTCTCCTCTTCTTTTTTTTATCTTCTTTTAACTTTTTTCCTTCACCTGCAACAATGGTACAAGGTAATGGTGGTGGTGGTGGTGGTGGTGGTGGTGATGGTGATGATGGTGATGAAGGAACGAAAAGGCTAGAATATGAATGAGAGAGAGTAAATGATGTGGAGATGAGTATAATGAAGATGGTGAAGATTGTGAAGATGAAGAAGAGGAGGAGACAAGAGGAAAGGGAAGAGGAGGATGAAGAAAAGAAGAACAACAGGAACAGAATCACCATCAGCAACAGAGAGAGAGAGAGAGAGAGAGAGAGAGAGAGAGAGAGAGAGAGAGAGAGAGAGAGAGAACCTTATTATTACCTTGTTAGAGGAAGTTAGAATAATTTCCACCCTAAAACACACACACACACACACACACACACATCATAACATTTTTTTCACCTTCATTCCTTCTTGCCTTTCATTTCAAGTTTTAACACAAAAAGAAAAGAAAAACACATAGACAATCTTGAAATTCAGCAGAGAGAGAGAGAGAGAGAGAGAGAGAGAGAGAGAGAGAGAGAGAGAGAGAGAGAGCGTGTGCCTTACCGTGGAGAGCCGAGACAGTAGTAATATAGTGAGTGTCCTTATTTAGGTTGACTTTCTTATCAAACTATGTAATCAAATAATTCTTAAGGGAGTGATAACGATTGCCATAGAAGAGGAGGAGGAGGAGAAGGAGGAGGAGGAGGAGGAGGAGGAGGAGGAGGAGGAGGAGGAGGAGAAAAAAAAAAAAATGTAGAGAGAGAGAGAGAGAGAGAGAAAGAGAGTGTGTTTGCCTTATCGTTTCTCACCTCATTAAGAAAGGTGTCCTAAGATAAGATTTTTATTGGTTCTGTTCATGATAAGTAGTAGTAGTAGTAGTAGTAGTAGTAGTAGTAGTAGTGGTAGTAGTAGTAGTAGTAGTAGTAGTAGTAGTAGTAGTAGTAGTAGTGTGTGTGTGTGTGTGTGTGTGTCGCTTGTCTTCCCTCTGTCCAGCCAGCGAAGTGTGTGTTCTTAATGTATCACACTGCCACTGAAGGTCGTTTAATTCAAGGCAGTGTGTCAGTTGCTTTGGGCGGATCACCAGGTCACCAGGCAGCTTTGTGTAGTGCTTGTTGTGTGTTCAAACCCCTTCAGCACCAGGACACGTTTGCGTATTCATTCTGCTTACTGTTTGGTGATTCTATAGCTTGGTGCCTTGTGAGTTAAAGTGGCCTTGAAAGTCTTTCATTTTTTCTTTCTATTGCTGTATTTCGTTTAGTTTTATACTCATTATTATTATTATTATTATTATTATTATTATTATTATTATATGGTGCTGAAGGGATTAAATATTTTGGCTAACTCTTATGTCATTTAGGGAACTGGCAACATATTAGGCCTTTATTTTTCCATATTTTGTTGTCGTTGGCCAGCTGTCCATCCCACATAAAAACATCAATGAAAATAAAAAAAAAGTTTTGAGAAGCTCTATCCCCTCCAGAGCAGTCAGGTTCCCCTCAAGCGGGAGTCCCATACGGCTATTGTCTCACCATTTTACCAAGAAGCTCAAGAACGTCTAGGTGTTGGCTTTTCAGGGAATTCCCGGTCTGCGGCGCTGCCACGCTTGCACCACTCCGCACCTCAAGTCAGGCACGTAATACTTCCAAACTGAATATGTTGTAGTATATATACATTGTGATGCTCGAATAAAGCAAGTTAATGTTATTTTTGCTTTTTTTTCATATATCTTGCATTGTT
>NC_059288.1:7986816-7999316 GCF_017591435.1 Portunus trituberculatus
CTAAGTGTCTGACTGTCTGGCTGTGGGGCTGGCTAGGTGGCTGAGTGGCTGTGGCTGGCCTTGGCTATGGCACTCGGCACTCATCACACGGGCTACTCAGCTGACCATCCTTTCCCCAAGTTGGTCTACGTATGGTTGAATGAATATTAAAACTGTATGATGTATTTCTCACTGTTCACTTACTTATTCATTTATTACTATATCTTCATCATTTTTGCGAAGACTAGCCTGTCCCTGAGTGAAGATAAGACATTGGTAGTGTTTGTAGTGAGGCGAGGCAGTGAGCAGGCAGTGTGGTGAGTGAGGTGGAGTCTCATGTGTCGTGTCATGAGTGTGTCTGTGTATTGTGTGTCCGCGGAGTGTTGTGGCGGTGTGAAGCAGGAACATCAGTGCTCGAAACTACTGCAGAGGGAGGAGGAGGAGGAGGAGGAGGAGGAAAAGAAGGAGACAGCATAACAATAGGAGCCGAAGTAACAACATTGAGAGGATAAGGAGGAGGAGGAGAAGGAGAAGGAGGAAACAGAGCAGTGGGAGCCGAAGTGATAACATAAGCAAGAGAAGGAGGAGGAGGAGAAGGAGACAACATAACAGTGGGACATTGGGAACCGAAGGAAGAGGAGGAAGAGGAGGAGGAGGAGGAGGAGAAGAAGTCAATATACCAATGGCAGGTTTATCCCACGACCATAAGGCTGCTTAGGAAGACAGCAGGGCAAGACGGAGACACAAAAGGTAAGAGATTGACTATTTATGCCACTCACTTCCTCTTAAACCGCTAATAGTGGAGGAGGGAGGGATGGCGGGGGAAGGATGGGGGTGGCTGGGTGGAGGGTAAGAGGTGGGAGAGGTTGGGAGAGTAGAGTGAGCGAAGGGTGTTGGGATGGGGTTCATCTCTGCCACAAGGTAAACAAAGGTGAAGCAGCGTCCGTCAGTGAGTGTGTTGACATTTATTTGAGTTTTTTGTTTGTACTGTTATTGTGTAGCGTGTGGCGGGCAGTGGTTGTAAAGCAGTTTTTTTTTTTTTTTTAATGCAGGAGAGATAAATGGCCAAGGGCAACAAAATATGGACAAAAAAAGGCCCACTGAGATGCCAGTTCCTTAAGGACAAATGTCTTTACACCTCTTTTAAAGGAATAATGCTAAGGTGTGTGTGTGTGTGTGTGTGTTACAAGGAGTAAGAAACTGAAAACATTTAGCTAGTAGTAATAGTAAATTTAATCAATGGGATTATTAGTTGTAATGGTATAAACGCGTTTGTAGAGAGAGAGAGAGAGAGAGAGAGAGAGAGAGAGAGAGCATAACTATACATAAGTACTTAGTGTTGTTAACTGTTGCATATCGCAGTATTGAAAGAGGGACTAAACTAAATATTCTTATGTTCTGACGCCTATATAGAAAACAAAGCTTTTAAAGGGGAAACTAAAGTAAACATTGTCTCTTACCATTTTTATGATTTTTATTATTATTACTACTATTATTATTATTATCAGTAGTAATAGTTTTAGTAGTAGCAGAAGTAGTAGTAGTGGTAGCAGTAGTAGTAGTAGTAGTAGTAGTAGTAGTAGTAATAGTACGTAGTAGTAGTAGTCGTAGTAGTAGTAATAATAGTAGTAGTAGTACTAGTAGTAGTAGTAGTAGTAGTAGTAAGGATGAGAATGTAAAAATCAAAGACAAAATTGTAAAAAATATTTTTATTGGTAATATAGCGACTGGCATGTATATTGAAGATTGAATAATAGTAGTAGAAGTAGTAGTAGTAGTAGTAGTAGTAATAGTAGTAGTAGTAGTAGTAGTACCTTATCTTAACACAAAAATAATTATGTTCATAGGACTTACAGAGGAGATACAAATACTACATCATTGATATAGTTAATAATGAGAATGATGATAATGATAATAATAATAATAATAATAATAATAATAATACAAAAATGGAGATTAAACATTGCGTACACAAACACCGTCATCATCATCATCATCATCATCATCATCATCAGTGCTGGGAACAACACACGTTAGGGAAATAAAACATCACCACTATATACACCGGGAAAAGTGGAGGAAAGAGAGGGGGGTGTAAGGGAAAGAGGGGAAAGGGAAGGTAGGGAAGGGAGAGGGAGGAGAGGGGAGATACATATGATACATCTGAAAGAGGAAGAGAGGAGGAGGAAAGAAAAAAAGGAAAGAAAGGTAATAACGAAACAAAAAAGAGAACAACAACAATGATAATAACATGGAGTGTGTACGAGGTGACACACTGACACACACACACACACACACACACACACACACACACACACACACACACACACACACACACGAACAAAGCTCCTTAATACACACAGGAGAAAAGAAAAATCATAAAAAAATAACCATAATTGAGTCTCCAGGTAGAGGCGATAATTATTAAACAGGTGAGCATTGCCGCCCGGGGTCACCTGTGTACGCCCGCTGCCCGTCCGCCCGCGTCAGGCCTTACATCTACGATTGTCCAACACAGGGTGCCCGCCCCGTGCTGGATATCACTTGTGTAAAAAATAAAGGTTAATCTATCTCTAAGTCTATTACGAGGGTACGGGAACCTTAGCGTTAAGTAGTGGTAGTCACCGGAAGGGATCTGTAAAGGAAACAAAGGGGTATTAGTGTGTGTGTGTGTGTGTGTGTGTGTGTGTGAATGCGAAGTAGGGAGAAAGAGAGAGAGTGAGAGAGAGAGGAGGTGCGCAATAGATGTAATGTAGAAGGAAAGCAATGAAGTGAAAACAAATGTGAATTCTTGATGCATATATGAAAAAAAAGTAGAAATAATTGAATAAATGGAAGATCTTTATGTGAATCGAGAATTATTTTTTACTCTTCTATTTACTCATGAAAGTTTTGAGAATTTGTGATAGAGTCCTGAATAATAATAATAATAATAATAATAATAATAATAATAGTAACATGGCAGTATATAATAAACAATGATAAAAACGATAAAAGGCATCTCATTTTTTACTTTACATTGATAAGAAAGTCAATAATTTTTCACTTAAAACAATGTGAGAAAAACAAAACAAAATATATAACTTACTTTTATATATTGGTAGAAAGACGAGAACCATCCACGGAATAGTAGTAGTAGTAATAGTAGTAGTAGTAGTAGAGATGGTTCCAAGTAGCTATATACAAGTATTCAGGTAATTGTTGTAGTAGTAGTAGTAGTAGTAGTAGAAGTAGCAGAAGTAGTAATAGTAGTAGTAATAGTAAGGAAAAATGATCTTAAGAGTACTACAAGCAGAGAGGAGTGAAAGTAGCAACAGCAATAATATAGAAATAGTAGTAGTAGTAGTAGTAGTAATAGTAGCAGCAGTAGTCGTAGCAGTAGTCGTAGGAGTCATTATCTAGTATCCATATTTGCAGACAGTCGTATAGGTTGGTTCCTTCTTGGTATTTGTGACTGTGACGTAACCATGCTTCGTCTCCGTCACCGTCACGTACATGTACTGGTGCTTGGTGTTGTACTGCGTCTGCGTCACGTAATGCGGCTCATCCTCCGTCACCGTCACGTAATTCTGCTCCACCTTGGTTTCTGTGACGTAGTGTGGTTCTTGCACCGTCTTGTACACGTGCTGCGTCACCGTCACGTAGAAGGGGACCTGTGGCGTTGGGGGAGAGGGAGAAGGGGCGTTAGACAGGTGTGGTTGACAGGTGTGGTTGACAGGTGTGGTTGATTATGTGACGTGAGTGTTTTGTTTATCATCTAATGGTTATAACAATAATGATGGTAGTAGTGGTAGCAGTGGTGGTGGTAGTAGTAGTAGCAGTGGTGGTGGTAGTAGTAGTAGTAGTAGTAGTAGTAGTAGTAGTAGTAGTAGTAGTAGTAGTAGTAGGAATAATGATACTTCTACTACTACTACTACTACTACTATGAACAATGATAATAATAATAATAATAATAATAATAATAATAATAATAAGAAGAAGAAGAAGAAGAAGAAGAAAAAATAGTAATAATAAGAATGATAGTAGAAATAATGATCATAATAACAATAATAATAATAATAGTAATAATAATAATACTAATAATAATAATAATAATAATAATAACAATAATAATAATAATAACATTAATCAACCAACATGCAAAAATCGCTAAAATAATCAAATAAATCAAATACAATCACCACCACCACCACCAGCACCACCAGCAGTAGTCACGTTACCTGGACAGTGGAGGTGCAGTAGTGTGACTCGGTGTGGGTCTTGAGGTAGTAGTGAGTGCCCGGCATCATGTCCTGCACGGTGGTGATGTGAGCCTCGGTGACGGTCGCCTGGTTGTACGCCACCTGAGGGGAGGGACTGCGTGTTAGGAGGTGGTGGTGGTGGTGGTTGATGTGTTAGGGTGAGGGGTAAGAATGGTAGGAGGGCTTGTTGTTGTTGTTGTTGTTGGTGGTGGTGGTGGTGGTGGTTGTGGTGGTGTTTTTTGTTGTTGTTGCTGTTGTTGTTGTTGTTGCTATTGTTGTTGTTGTTGTTGTTGTTGTTGTTGTTGTTGTTGTTGCTATTGTTATTGTTGTTGTTGTTGTTGTTGTTGTTGTTGTTGTTGTTAACCGCATCAGTACTGGAACGCATTTTTTACCATGTGTTTAGTTACAACTAGACCATTTTATTGACATTAGGAAGGGTCTATGGAGGTCAGAAGATTAATGGCCAGATTCTACACTATTTTAACATCCCCACATAAATTTCTGAAGCTGTATAAACTCACCAAATACTAACCAGAATGAATATGGAAACACGTCATGGTAGCTACTAAAGGAGCTGAAATAGACATACAACTAACTTCTGGATAACTTCTAATAAGGCAATCCAGTGCGCATTTTCTTCTCCATATATTTGTTGTCGCCTCTCGCATTAAAGAAAAAAAAATAATAAAAAGCTCATTATCTGTTACTAAATCTTCATACCTTAGTTTCGTAGATGACTTGGTCCGGGAGAGGTTGCGTCACAAACTCGTATTGTACCACAGTTGTTGGGTAGTACAGCTTCTCAGTGACGTACTTGTAGAGTGTGGTGGGCACGTACTGTGGGATAGAACAGGAGGAGGTAGAACAGGAGGAGGAGAAGGAGGAGGAGGACGAGGAGGAGGAGGAGATGAAATATGGTAGTAGGTAAGAATGTAGCGTGTTGAGAGAGAGAGAGAGAGAGAGAGAGAGAGAGAGAGAGAGAGAGAGAGAGAGGGGGTTAAGTGAGATAAGAAGCACGAAGGGATGATAAAGTGAAAGGAAGTGCCATTAGAAAGAAATAGATAAAAGGAAACAAAGAAAGGAAGGGAAGGAGTAAGATAACATTAGTATTACATTGGGTATATACGTAAAAGTCTCTCTCTCTCTCTCTCTCTCTCTCTCTCTCTCTCTCTCTCTCTCTCTCTCTCTCTCATTAGTATTCAAGCTGGAATTCCCACTAACTGATTTCTTTCCAAGCTCTCTTCGCTCCCAGAGAGAGAGAGAGAGAGAGAGAGAGAGAGAGAGAGAGAGTATTACTTCCCTTCTATCTCACTGTTTCGCTCACAAAATAAATAAATCACTGAGCAGTGCACCATAAAAAAAAAAACAGTAAATAAATAAACAAATTCACAAATAGGTCGATAAATTACAAAATACAAACTATACTTCTCTTAATAACTACAAAAAATTAACTAGAAAACCCCAAGAAATTAAGAACCGTACCGAGAAAGAGACGGTACCTGATTCTGAGTCATCCAGGAAGTGTGATGTTCCTTGGCAGTCTTGGTGATGGTGGTGTAGACAGTCTTATCGTAGCATTTCTTGTGGCAGTAGCTTTTGGGCTTGGGTGGAGGGCCATAGGAGGGAGCTGGGGGAGGGCCGTAGGAAGGGGCTGGAGCAGGAGGGGGTCCGTAGCTAGGGGCAGGGGCAGGGGTGGTCCATAGCTCGAAGGAGGACCAGCAGCAGGGTAGTCCGGCTTAGCTTCAGCCTCGGCTTGCACAGAGGCTAAGAAGGAGAGGAGGAGCACTGCCGCCGCTACACGCAACATCTGCAAGGGAGGGAAGGGCGTTAGTGGTTTGTGTTGGGGTGTGGGTGTGTTGCGGGGTGGTGGTGGTGGTGGTGGTGGTGGTTACAATACTGTATTCTGAAACGCTTTGCTCTCTCACCCTCACTGTTTTCAAAGACTTCAGTGTAAGATATTCGTGTGTTTTTTGGTATTTTTCTTGTGTTTTTTTTCTTTTAGTTTCTTTTCCTATCTGTTTCTCAATTTATTTCCTCTTTTTTTATCTTTTTCTTATCCTTTCATCACTATTTTTCATTCCTTCTCCTCATTTCTCATTTCAGTTCGTATCTTCCACTTTTTACACACTGAACACAACACTTACTAATTATCTATCTATCTATCTATCTATCTATTCGTCTTTTCTCTTTCTTATCCTTTAATCACTATTTTTCTTTTCTCTTCTAGTATCTTCCACTTCTCTCATTTTTATACACTGAAAGCGACACCTACTACTTATCTATCTATCTGTCTATCTGTTCATGTCTTCTCTTTTTTCTATCCTTCATCACCATTTTCTTTCCTTCTCCTCATTTTATTTCGTATCTCTCACTTCTATCTCATCTTCATACACTAAACACGACATCTATTGACAAAACCACGAACTAACACACACACACACACACACACACACTCTCTCTCTCTCTCTCTCTCTTTCTCTTTCTCTATAAACCCCCAGTCTGCCTTATACTCTCGCTCTTTCTTCTCTTAATTCTTTTTTTGCCAATAACTCCTTCACTGTTGCATTTACACGTTCATTTATCTTCTCGTCTGTAACTCGATTATAGAAAACGAGATCAAGGCGCTGGAAACTTGAAACTGGAAACTGGAATGCATTTTTATTACCTTCCTTATCTAGTTCACCAAGATCAAGGTTTTGTTGTCGTGTGAGGGGAAAAAAACGTAATCTAACCTAACCTAATCTAACTATGAAGATATACGTAACATTGCAGAGGAGGTACTATAGACTTTAAAATTGATGAGAGGGTAGAGGGAGAGGGAGAGGGGAGAAGGGAAGAGGGGTGGGAATAGGGAAGATGGAACAGGGGAGAGGGAAGAGGGAAGAGGGAAAAGAGAAGAAGGGGAGAGGGAAGAGGGAAGGGGGAAGAGGGGAGAATGGAAGAGGGAAGAGGGGAATAAGTAAGAAGGGAGGAAGAAAGAGGAGGAGAGAGAAGAGAGAGAAAGGAAGGAGGAAGAGGGAAAAGAGGAGAACGAGAAGAAAAGAAGAAAGTAGGAAGAAGGAAGAGGGTAGAAAGGAAGAAAAGAAAGAGAAAAGAAAGAAGAGGGAAGAGGGAAAAGGGTAGAGAGAAGAAGGAAGAGGAAGGATGGAAGAAGGAAAAAAGGAAGAAGGAAGGAAAAAGGAAGAAGGAAGAGTGAAGAGGGGCGTTCATGCAAGCACCGTATTCCAGCTTGTCATCCTGAATACTAATTTGCGAGGAGAAAATGTGAAAAGTGGAGGGAAGGTTTGTAAAGACGAGCATGCTAAGTGAGGAAGAGATGTAGAAAGCTGCCTTCACACACACACACACACACACACACACACACACACACACACACACACACACACACACACACACACACACACACACACACACACACACACACACACACACACACACACACACACACACTCTCTCTCTCTCTCTCTCTCTCTCTCTCTCTCTCTCTCTCTCTCTCTCTCTCTCTTTGTTACATTTATCACTTTCATAGAACATTCTTACATAATTCTGTTAAAAATCGAGAGTGATGTAAGAGTGATGTTATTAATTTTTTTTCTCTCTCTCTCTCTCTCTCTCTCTCTCTCTCTCTCTCTCTCTCTCTCTCTCTCTCTCTCTCTCTCTATCTATCTATCTATCTATCTATCTATCTCTATCTATCTATCTATCTATCTATCTATCGCTGGTAAGAACAGTCAACAAGAGAGAGAGAGAGAGAGAGAGAGGTACTGAGTCACTACACTAAGTCCCTGTTCTGTTTATTTACCTTTCCGTCACTTTCATTTCTCTTATTACCGTGTCCGTGTCAGTACATTTCACCTGCTAATTAATCTTCGTAAGCTACCTGAGGCCTTCACTTTCCCTGGTGAGATAGTCCTCTTAACCCCTTCAGTACCAGGACACGTTTTCATATCTATTCTACTTACTTTTTTATTTTATACAGCTTCAGAAACTTTCGTGGGGGATTAGAATGGTGAAGACTGTGGCCATTAATCTTCTGACCTCCATAGACTCTTCCTAATGTCAATAAAATGGTCTAATCACACCCAAACTCGAGGTAAAAATGTGTCTCAGTACTGAAGGGGTTAATTTTGAGTTTTTGTGGGCTTTTCACGGGAATTTCTGGGCTAAAGAGGATACTTTTTGTGGTACCTCCTATCTCAAAGCCCACCCGATAGGAAACCGTTCGCCCGAGTGAGGAAGCCCAACCTACACTCGGACCGTGGACAGGATTCGAACCCGTGCGCTTGGAGACCCCTCGGACCACAAAGCACGCATGGTTCCACTGTACCACGGCGGACTCAATGGTAGCAATGTTGATATTCTGCGTCTCGCTATCATCTCACTTTCATTTCTTCTTTTTTCTCTTTCTTTTTCTTTCGTCCTGTTATCACTTCAGACTTTTTGAGGTAGCAATGTTGATCTTCTGCCTCTCAGTGTCATCTCACTTTCATTTCTCATCATGTTTACTCGTTTACCAACCCCGTAAGTGCTTCATCTCATTAGCGCTTTGTTTATACACTTTCCTTTTCATTCCTCTTCCTGCTCCTCCTCCTTTTATTGCTTCTCTTCCTACACTCTCCTTTTTCTCCTCCTACTCCTACTCTTCCACTCTCCTTTTATGTTTTCTCTTCCTTTGATTCCTTTTAATTCCTCCTCCTCCTCCACTCTTCCTTTTCCTTCCTCTTCCTCACTCTCCACTTTATCCCCTTTTGTACATTTTTTGCCTTTCTTTCTATCCATATTTGTTACTTCCCTTCATTCTTCTTTTTCTTTATTCCCCTCATTTCCTTTACTTCTCTCTTGTCTCTACTTTTCGTTCTCCACCTCTTCCTCCTTCTTATGTCTTTATCAATTTATCTATTTATTGTTTTTGCCTATTTCTGATTTAAATGCTTTGTTTAATTGTGCTTATTAAATTGTCATGTCTTTTAGTTTCCTTTTAAGATTTTTTTCTCTTTTTTCTTCGTAATCATTTTCTTATCGCTAATGTGGTCAAGTATACTCTCTTCTATACTCTACGCAAATATCTTCAGCTGAGGTCATTAGTTTACCAGTTTTATTGAATTTTTCGCCCTTACGCATAAATTCTACTTGTTATGTCAGCGTTTCCCATCATTAACATACATTTTCCACGCTCTCCCTCTGAGTTACGAGCAAATTCCTCCGCTGTAGTCATCAATTTACCGTTTTTTATTGACGTTTTCCACCTATCAATTTCATTTTAGTGTAGTTTCTCCCTCCTTAAAGCCACCGAACGAAAAAGAAAGTGGGAAATCGCTGCTGCCGGACATTAAACGCTCTCCAGTCAGGACCAAAACTGAAACGAGGAGAAAGCAGGAGGCAGAACCAGTCACGAGTAGGAAGGAGGTCCATCTTTGCTCCCCACGCAGACCACATGAGGAGAGTCTAGACGCCAGCAGGTGACCCGAAGAAAGGCCGTGGACGTTAAAAGGGAGAGAGAAAAAAAAGATGAAAAATGACCCAGTGCCCATAATATTTTTTTTCTAGAGAGAGAGAGAGAGAGAGAAAGGAGGGATGGAGGTCGAGAAAAAAAGAAATGTATGTGCACGGTTTCGCTCTAACTTTCCGAGGGAGGAGGGAGAGAAAGGAACGTATAAGATGAAGGTAGAGAAAGAGAGGGAGGGGAAAAAATGAAGGGAGAGGAAGAGAGGGAGGGGAAAAAATGAAGGTAGAGAAAGAGAGGGAGAGAAAAAATTATAGAGAAAGAAAGGGAGGAAAAAATGAAGAAGATAAAAAAAAGATAGAGAAAGAGAGGGAGAGAAAAAAAATGAAGGGAGAGAAAGAAAGGAAGAGGAAAATGAAGATAGAGAAAGAGAGGAAGAAATAAAAATACATTTGTAAATCCAATTGGAGAGAGAGAGAGAGAGAGAGAGAGAGAGAGAGAGAGAGAGAGAGAGAGAGAGAGAGAGAGAGAGAGAGAAGTGGATAAAAGTACACAGAAGCAAGAAAACAAAGATAAAAACAAGAGTAACATTAACAGGAACTCCCTCCAACAACTTTTTATTCACCTGCTGTATAGAAATCTACCTTCAAATTGACTCTATCGATTCGTACCTGAAGAAAATAACTCGTTGCGTCACTACACTCAATAGGGGAGGCCATAAAACATACCCTTCTCTCATTACCTCGATCCCCTTTAAGTGATTTGAATCCTCCAGCTAACAAGATCGGATCCCCCCTGCTGCGATGTAAGGAGAATCAAGGCTCGTATTCTCAAACATTTCTGTGCTTCACCTCCACTATTTCAAAAGGCTCTATTTAAATTTACACAAGTTTTTAGGGTGTTTTTACGGTTTTAGAGGCAGAGTGACAAGATTTCTACATTACTAACTGGAGAAACACTCTTAAAAACCCCGCTAGTCATCTCAGTGGCCCTTGAAAATAGTCGTGGTGAGAAGGAAGAACGATTTTTAATATTTTTTTACGGTTTTAGAGGCAGAGTGACAAGATTTCTACATTACTAACTGGAGAAACACTCTTAAAAACCCCGTTAGTCATCTCAGTGGCCATTGAAAATAGTCGTAGTGAGAGCGCAAATGGTGTCTGCATACGGGCCCAGATCCCTTGTAGCTTAGCAGTGGTCACCGTTCATTAGGTCTCTGTAGTTTCTCCTTCAAGGTAATGAGGGAAAGTTTGGTGGTGAGGAAAAGTATCAGCTGCAGAAGATACGAGAGAAAATTATACAAGATCTGGAAAGTAAGAGAAGGATGGAAAGTTATGTTTAAGCTAGAAAGGAAAATGGAAAGCTAGAGAGAGAGAGAGAGAGAGAGAGAGAGAGAGAGAGAGAGAGAGAGAGAGGGGGGGGGGGGAGTAGGAATTAATAGCTGTTTATATACAAGAGGATAAAAGTGGAGGAATTAAATTTTGGACAGGAAAGTGGTAAATGAGAAGATAAGATACGGAAGAACAAGAACAAGAACAAGAACAAGAAACACAACTGAGAATATAAAAAAAGGAAAAAAACAACAACAACAACAACACAAACAACAATGAAAACAGACACAAAACACCAAAATACAACAACAACAAATCAAAACCCGATAGAAAAAAACTAAAATAAAGAAAAAACTAAAGAAAAATCATCACTAGTAACAATAATAACAGAAACATAAACAAAACCCTCAAAATATAAATAACAAAGCCCCGTTGGAAAGACGTAAAGTACCATTGCTGCTGCTGACGATAGTGGTTTGGAATGTAAACAAAGCGTGACGTCACCACTCTGTTTCTCACACGTGTTTGTGTTGTCTCGCTCACTTCACAGGTGATAAGAACGAGTTAATCTGGTATTACAGGTGAGGTCTACAGGTGTGTGTGTGTGTGTGTGTGTGTGTGTGGGTGTGTTAGTGAGATGATCGGCTAATGAGTTTATTCATTAATTTGAATGTATTGAAGCATTTTATTATTATTATTATTATTATTATTATTATTATTATTATTATTATTATTTTATTACTGTGAAGAGTTTTTTTATTTAATTTTCTTGCTACAGAGGAAGTTGTCTGATAAATTTACTCACTCACTCACTCGTTCTCTCACTTACTCGCTCGCTCACTCACACACACACACACACACACACACACACACACACACACACACACACACACACACACACACACACACACACACACACACTCAATGCCTGGCTGCCTTTTACTGCACATTTTAGAAAACCAGAATCATATTAGTGTTTTTGTATTAAATTTGCAGAGTACAACTAGTTCCCGTGTGTGTGGTAACTTGCTAGTTCCATTATGCAAAACTCTATCATCTAACACGCCTCGGCAGCTTTATAGAAGGGTTCGTGCTGTTCGTGCTAGTAAGAAGAGTAATATTGCCAAGAATCCTGAGTCAGCATTATATTTCTCACGTAAATTAAGATCTGGTGTCTAAAAAGTGGTATTATGGTATTATTCACACGCGCGTCTTATTAACTGGTGTTCCTCCATGTTATTTATTTATTTATTTATTTTGTTTATTCAATGGTTTATTTTCTATTTCTAGTTTGTTTTTCTATAGTTTTCGTTTTTTTTATTTTCTTATTTAAGTTTTGTGTCTTTTTTTATTTTTTTCATCTCTGTGTCTGTTTCTCTGTCTCTCTGTTTCTCTGTATCTCTGTTTCTCTGTTTCTCAATCTCTCTGTCTCTCTGTCCCTGTGCCTCTCTCTCTCTCTCTCTCTCTCTCTCTCTCTCTCTCTCTCTCTCTCTCTCTCTCTCTCTC
>NC_059288.1:8044316-8046816 GCF_017591435.1 Portunus trituberculatus
ATGATTAGCGGTGTTTTTCAACAGTGTTTCTCCAGTTAATAATAAAGATATTTTGTCACTCTGCCTCTAGAACCATGAAAACACTTCTAAAAATTCGTGTAAATTTAAATAAAGCCTTTTAAAACAGCGGAGATGAAGCGCATAAGTGTTTTAGAATACGAAACCTGAATCTTGTTGGTCCTCGTCTGTGGTAACTAACCCTATATTTCCTGAAGGGTTGTCACTCACTCATCGTTTAATACTGAGTGCCTTCATCCCTGCTATGGAGCCAGACCAGGTAGAGTAAGGAGTCTGAGAGCTGACCAGAGGGATTAGCAGTGAGGGAAACCTGGAGCACAGTGAAAGTGAGGCCGCCTGGTTACTTACTCCACTTCTGAACGAGAGAAAAGTGAGTGCGGTAATGTGTTGAGAGGAGAAGGAGGAGGAGAAAAAGAAAGGAGAGTTAAATAGGAGAGTTGTGAGTGTTTGAGAACGAGAGAAAAGGAAAGGAAAGAGGTTATAGTGAGTAATGTGTTGAGAGATGGTAAAGGAGAGAGAAGAGAGGAGGAAGAGAGAGTAGTGTGTGAGAGCTGGGAGTGTTTAGAAATGAGAGAAAAGGAAAGAAATAAGGTTATAGTGAGAGGTGTTTTGGAAAAGGAGGAAGAGGAAGAAGAGGAGGTGAGAGTTACGTAGGAGAGCTAGAAAGGTTTGGGAATGAGAGAAAAAGAAAGAGAATGCGTTAAGAAGTGTTCAGGGATAGAAACAAGAGAAAGAGGAGAAAGAGGAAGAGGAAGAAGAGGAAGGAAGAGTAGTGTGGGAGAGCTGAGAGTGTTAGGTAATGAGAGAAAAACAAAGAAAATGCCTTAAGAGGTGTTCAGGGAGACGAGGAAGAGGAAGAGGAGAAAGAGGAAGAAAAAAAGAAGAAGGAAAAGTTGTGTGGGAGAGATGGGAGTGTTAGGCAATAAGAGGAAAGAGTTTATAGTACAGCTGCTCATTCCCCACTCCTACAATATGGATCACGCTGCAGTTATGCCACAGAACCACTGATTATAAAGTTCCAAAACGAGTTATGGGTTTAATCTTTCCATCAGGGCGCGGGGCTTGATATCTCCAGAAGGGGCGCGCATCCTGTTTCTCCGCCTGGCTCTCGGTGCATATTGACGAGCATCTTAACCACTTCAGTACTGAGACGCATTTTTACCTTCAGTTTTGTGTACGATTAGACGATTTTCGCTGCATCAGGAAGGGTCTATGGACGGCAGAAGATTAATGGTTTGTTTTTTCTATTTTTAATCCCCTACATAAGTTTCTGAAGCTGTGTAAAACCGCCAAATAGTAACCAGAATCAATATGGAAATACAGTATGGTACTATTTAGTCATCTTATACAGCTTCAGAAACTTATGTCGGGGATTAAAATAGTGAAGACTGTGGCCAATAATCTTCTGATCTCCATAGACCCTTTCTAATATCAATAAAATCGTCTAATCACACCAGAAATTCATGATAAAAATGCGTTCCAGTACTGAAGGGGCTAAGAGGCTGTGGTGGTGTGCAAGACTGTGGCAAGACTGTGTGGCATTCCTCTGTGGGAAGTTTAGCCTCAGACTGTCAACTTTGTGTCATTGTCTTAGTTTTTTTTTTTTATTTAATTGATTTTTTTTTTCTTTTTATATATATATATTTTTTAATTAGCGTGTTTGTTATTGATTATTTTTTGTATTATATGGAAATTATGGGTTTTTTTATTGTTTGTGTTGTTCCCATTTTCTTTACTTGTCTTAGATTTCTTTCTCCTCTCATTCTTTCTGTCTTTTTCTTTTACATTGCTACTTTAGAAAGAAAACTGGACACACTGATTCTCTCATTCTCTCTCTCTCTCTCTCTCTCTCTCTCTCTCTCTCTCTCTCTCTCTCTCTCTCTCTCTCTCTCTCTCTCTCTCTCTCTCTCTCTCACCCCCCAAATGAGTCTCCCTTCGCTCCCTCTCTTACGCCTCCTCTTCCTCTCCCCCTCCCTCCTCCCTCATCATCATAATGCGCAAAAGAACACACCCTTCTATTTTCCAAGAATTGCGTCGCGCCGTCTGACGATTGCAATAATGCGCAACCAATTCTTATGATTTTCCACGCTTTTTTTTTTTTTTTGCTTGCGTGCTGTTTTTGTTTTTATTCCGCCAATGAGACGAGGCGTAAAGGGTTGTCTTGTTGTCTTGGCCACGCTGCATTTAGCCGGTTTGTTGCGCTGGCTGGTAAATACGAGACACAAGGTTCATTACTGCTGTTACTTCTGCTGTTGTGGTTGGTATTGCTGTTTCTTTGGTGGTTGATTAGTGCTGGTGTTGTGAACCGCCTGTTTGTCTGATTTTTTTTTCGCTCCCTCTCTCTCTCTCTCTTTTTTCGCTCTCTCTCTCTCTCTCTCTCTCTCTCTCTCTCTCTCTCTCTCTCTCTCCTGCTATTATGAACTGCCTATCTATCTCATTTTCGCTCTCTCACTCTCTTTCTCTCATTTTTATCGTTTTTCCA
>NC_059288.1:8056816-8064316 GCF_017591435.1 Portunus trituberculatus
GTATATTGATAAGCCTAACCCAATGTTACTCTTTATTCCTTCAGTACTGGGACACATTTTATTGACATTAGGAAGAGTCTATGGAGGTCAGAAGATTAATTCCTCAATACTGGGACACATTTTTACGAATTATGTATGTAATTAGACCATTTTATTGACTTTAGCAAGGGTCTATGGAGGACAGAAGATTAATGGCCCCAGTCTTCACTATTTTAATCCCCTCAGTACCATGACGTGTTTTCATATTCATTCTGCTTACTATTTGGTGATTCTATATAGCTTCAGAAACTCGTGTGGGGGATTAGAATAGTGAAGACTGTTGCCATTAATCTTCTGACGTCCATAGACTCTTCACAGTGTAAATAAAATGGTCTAATCGTACACAAATCTCGAGGTAAAAATGTGTCCCAGTATTGAAGGGGTCAATCCATCACATGAGTTTCTGAAGGTGTACAAAATCACCAAATAGTAAACAGAATGAAGATGGAAACACGTCACGGTGCTGAAGGAGCTAAACTTTTAAAGATTGGTAAAAGAAAATATAAATCTAAAAAAGAAACAGAAAAATATCTAAAACTTGAAATTTATAAAAAAAAACATTCTAAAAATCGTCAAAGCATTCTAAATTTGCCAATAAACACCCGAAAAATCATTAGAATCCATAGACACATCCTAAAACACCTGAAAACCCGCAAAAATACCTGGAAATCCTTAAAATTCATGAGGGAACATTATGAAACACCTGAAAAATACTCTGAAAATCTTTAAAATTCATATAAAACCTTGAAAATCATCCTTAAAAACAGACAAACACACACCAGACTCTGCTTACCTCACTAATCCTTTACAACACACTATTACTCAACAAACTTAATAATGTCAACCCACAACACCCTTTAAATTTCCTTGAACCCTTTTATAGACTACTCAATCTCCTCAGAAACTCGATCTTCCTTCATAATTCTCTTAGAAACAGACAAACACACACTAGATCCTATTTACTTCATTGATCCTTTACAACACACTATTAATCAACAGACTTAATAATATCAACCCACAACCCCTTTAATCTCCCTTGAACCCTTTTAAAGACTACTTAATCCCTTCCAGAAATTCGATCTTCCTTCATAATCCTCTTGTCTTTCTCCACACATACATATTTTATTACGTTATACCTCATTGCACCTTTTAAAAACCCTTGAACCCTTTTATAAACTTCTGAATCCCCTTCAGAAACCCGATCCTCCTTCTTAACCCTGTCTTTTCTGTAGCCAGACTATGAGACAGCACCTATTCCTTAACACGTGACGGATTCCTTACATGACAGCATTCGATCCCCCTTGCTGGAGACTTATGGGTGGTCACGTCCGTGGTATTGGAATCTCTTTAAGCTGAAGACTGAATAGCTTTCTCCTTGCCTCTGTGCTCATCTGTAGGGAGGGAGGGAGGGAGGAAGGGAAGGAGGGGAGGTAAGCAAGAGAGAGAGAGAGAGAGAGAGAGAGAGTACAGTGTAAGGAAAGGAAGGAAAATTAAGAAGGGGTGACAGAATGAGAGAAGGAAGAAGAGAGATGAGAAGGAGGAAAATTGCAAGGAAGGAGGAGGAGAGGAAGAGGAGGAGGAAGAGGAGGAAGAAGAGGAGGAGGAAGAAGAAAATTGCAAGGAAGGAGGGAGGGAAGAGGAGGAGGAATGACAGGAAGGAGGGAAGAGGAGAGGAAGAGGAAAAGGACAGGAAAAGGAGGAGGGAGGTAAATGACACGAAGCAAAAGGGAAGAATGGAGAGAGAGAGAGAGAGAGAGAGAGAGAGAGAGAGAGAGAGAGAGAGAGAGAGAGAGAGAGAGAGAGAGAGAGAGAGAGAGAGAGAGAGAGAGAGAGAGAGAGAAAGGAACAGGTAGGAAAATATTGGCAACTAGAGATTGAAGAGAAGAAGGTGGAAGTAAAACGGACAGGGATTGAGGAAGGAAGGAGGAGGAGGAGGAGGAGGAGGAGGAGGAGGAGGAGGAGGAGGAGGAGGAGGAGGAGGAGGAGGAGGAGGACACATTGAGGAACCAGTGATAAATATTGAAGGTGAAGCGAAAAATATTACATAATCTCACAAAATATTGATCCTAACAATGTCGAGAGGGGTGGTAGACTCTCTCTCTCTCTCTCTCTCTCTCTCTCTCTCTCTGTTTTCTTCCTACGCGTTTCTCTCTCTCTTTCTCTCCAACCTAAACATTTTTCCTCTTGAATTTGTCACCTACCACTCTCTCTCTCTCTCTCTCTCTCTCTCTCTCTCTCTCTGAAGAAGCCAGCAAGTAAGTCCGCAAGGGAATGGCTTGACTAATAACTATCAATTACTTTCTCTCTCTCTCTCTCTCTCTCTCTCTCTCTCTCTCTCTCTCTCTCTCTCTCTCTCTCTCTTATCAAAGTTTATTACTCTGAAATTCTTGCTCTTTTAATAGAAAAAAAAATGGAGTCCAGCTTTTAATTTTGTTATTCTTGTTTTTTCTTATTTATTTTTGTGTTTATAATTTATTTTCAGCTTTTTTTCAATTGTTTTTTTACTTTTTTTGTTTTGTTCTATTTTTCTCTTTTCTTTTCCTTCTTTTCTTTTCTTTTTTTACTTTTTCTTTTTATTGTTATTGTCATTTTGTCTTTTTGTATTTTTTATCTTCCTTTCTGCTTCATTTTTTCTTGTCTTGCTTTATCATCGTTATATTATCTCCTCCTTTTCCTCCTCCTCCTCCTCCTCCTCCTCCTCCTCCTCCTCCTCCTCCTCCTCCTCCTCCTCCTCCTCCACATTTATCAGACAGAGATCATGCTTCGCCTTTATTTATTTCATTTATTTTTTCTTCCAGTTTAATTAAGAATCTAAATTTACAGAGGGAATGAGAGAGAAAGGCTACACACACACACACACACACACACACACACACACACACACACACACACACACACACACACACACACACACACACACACACAAGCTAGAAGTCACGGCTGGGTTAATGTTTACCAAAAGTCAGCTGATCGTGGTCCTTATGATGCAACAGAGAGAGAGAGAGAGAGAGAGAGAGAGAGAGAGAGAGAGAGAGAGAGAGAGAGAGAGAGAGAGGAGGGGTGGGGTAAGTGATGGTTTGGAGAGGAAAAAATGTTTAGGATGGACAGAAGAGAGAGAGAGAAACGCGTAGAGAGAGAGAGAGAGAGAGAGAGAGAGAGAGAGAGAGAGAGAGAGAGAGAGAGAGAGAGAGAGAGAGAGTGGTCTTAATAATAACAGGTGACACGCAGACAGACAGACAGACAGACAGAAAGGCGATGACACAGCAGCTTACCATACAGTTTACGACCACATATGTTGTTTTCTTTCCCTCCCCTCTCCTATCCCTCCCCCTCCTTTCCCTCCCCTCCTTTCCCTCCCCTCCTTTCCCTCCCTCATTTCCCTCCACCCTTTCCCTTCCCTCCCCTCCTCTCCCTCTCTCCTTTCTTTCCAACTCCTTTCCTTCCACCTCGTCTCCCTCCCTCCTTTTCTCCCTTCCTCCTCTTTCTCCACCTCCTTTCCCTCCCCTCTTTCCCTCCACCTCCTCTCCCTCCCTCCTTTTCTCCTTCCCTCCTTTCTTTTCTTTTCCCTCCACATCTGCTTCCCTCCTTATCTACTTCCATCCATTTCTTTTTCTGTCTGTTTAATCCGTTTGTTAGTTAAATGAGAGAGAGAGAGAGAGAGAGAGAGAGAGAGAGAGAGAGAGAGAGAGAGAGAGAGAGAGAGAGAGAGAGAGAGAGAGAGAGAGAGAGAGAGAGAGAAGAGAGAGAGAGAGAGAGAGAGAGAGAGAGAGAGAGAGAGAGAGAGAGAGAGAGAGAGAGAGAGAGAGAGAGAGAGAGAGAGAGAGAGAGAGAGAGAGAGAGAGAGAGAGAGAGAGAGAGAGAGAGTTATGAGGGGAAAGTGAAGCGAAATAATGTGACGATAAGTGAAAATGAGCAAAACCTTACAAGGAACATGACACACACACACACACACACACACACACACACACACACACACACACAGAGAGAGAGAGAGAGAGAGAGAGAGAGAGAGAGAGAGAATGCAAACGGCGTGATGCGGAAAGAATCAAAGAATAACACTCATCTTCTCTCATTTTTGCTCCTACTCCTCTTCCTCCTCCTCCTCCTCCTCCTCCTCCTCCTCCTCCTCCTCCTCCTCCTCCTCCTCCTCCTCCTGTAATAACACTACTCTTCTTGTCATTTATTGGAGAGTAAAAAGAAGAAAATCATGATATGGTATACTTTCTTTCTTTCTTACTTTCTCACAGAAGATGTTCCACTGAGTAAGAGAGAGAGAGAGAGAGAGAGAGAGAGAGAGAGAGATTACACGATTGAGTGGTAATAAAAAGGAGTGTTTATTATTGAAAGTAAATATTATTGTTGTGTTTGTTTGTGTGTGTGTGTTTGTTTGTTGAGGAGAAACTGCTAATGTTGATGGCCAGTGATCGTGACACACACACACACACACACACACACACACACACACACACACACACACACACACGCTTCACCACCCGAGGCTGTTACCACATTCTGGGAGAAACTGCATTGGTGTGTGTGTGTGTGTGTGTGTGTGTGTGTGTGTGTGTGTGTGTGTGTGTGTGTGTGTGTGTGTGTGTGTGTGTGTGTGTGTGTGTGTGTGTGTGTGTGTGTGTGTGTGTGTAATACTAATTTCACACCTAATTTCTGTTCTCGGACCTTTACACACACACACACACACACACACACACACACACACACACACACACACACACACACCTTGCCTCACCTGTGCATCTTAACACCAGGTAACTCAATCACCATCATTTTAAAAGCGAAGAAATTTTTGAACAGCTCCTGATATCACTATTAATCCCTTCAGTACCATGACGCG
This sequence comes from Portunus trituberculatus, assembly GCF_017591435.1. Classification (NCBI taxonomy): domain Eukaryota; kingdom Metazoa; phylum Arthropoda; class Malacostraca; order Decapoda; family Portunidae; genus Portunus; species Portunus trituberculatus. The sequence goes on from NC_059288.1 coordinate 8,061,708, forward strand.
TTTCCATTTTCATTCTGGTGACTATTTGGTGATTTTATACAGCTTTCAGAAACTTATGAGAGGGATTAAAATAGTGAAGACTGTGCCCATTAAACTTCTAACCTCCACAGACTCTTCCTAATGTCAATAAAGTAATCTAATCGTACACAAATCTCAAGGTAGAAATGTCTCCCAGTACGGCAGGGGTTAATCTGTAACAGGTGAGGTATTTTAATTACTAGATGCAAAAGGACCTTGGCCTTCTGACAGGTAATAGGTCTAAAAAGAAGTAAGATTGCACAGGTAAGATCCATAATAGGTCAATCTAATAAGTCCACAGGTGAGTTGAGATTTCTTACCTGTTCCTCGTCTTTACCTGTTCCCTTAGTGCTATCTGGTTTCTATATATTATTTTTTATTTAAGGCTGGTATTCTCAAACACTTCTGCGCTTCACCTCCACTATTTCAAAAAGCTTTATTTAAATTTACACGAGTTTTTACGGTGGTTTTATAGTTCTAGAAGCAGATTGACAAGATTTCTACATCATTAACTGGAGAAACACTCTTGAAAACCCCGCGAATCATGTGGCCTTGGAAAATAATCGTGCGAGAGAGAATAGCGATTTTTAAGATGTTTTTAGCAGTTCTAGAGACAGAGTGACAAGATTTCTCCATTATTGATTGTAGAACACTCGAAATACTCTTGAAAACTTCGCTAATCATCTCTGTGGCCTTGGAAAACAATTGTGGTGAGAGAGAAGAGAAATTTTTAAGGTGTTTTTTTTTCAGTTCTAAAGGCAGAGTGACAATATTTATGCATTATTAACTGGAGAAACATACTCGAAAACCCTGCATATCATCTCTGAGGTCTTGGAAAATAGTCATGGTGAGACAGAAGAGGGAATTTTAAGAAGTTTTTTACGATTCTAGAAGCAGTGACAAGATTTCTGCATTATTAACTGGAGAAACACTCTTGAAAACCCGCCAATCATCTCTATGGCCTTGGAAAACAGTCGTGGTGAGAGAAGCAAGCGTTTCTGAATACCGATCTATGAGTCAAAGGTAACGTTATATAATTGCTTGTCATTTCTGGATATTAATTAGAAAAAAATATAGATTGATTGCTTTATTTATTTATTTATTTTTATTTATTTATTTATTTTTTTTTTTTTTTTTGTGTGTGTGTGTTTCGTTCCCTTCGTGTTGGGTTTATGTTACCTGTATTCCCTTCACTTGTTTTTCTCTTTGTTCCTTTGTTATTTCATTATTTATTTTGGTTTATTGTCATATTTACGTGTTTATTTATTTTGTACTCTTCTCTCTTTTTTCTTTATTCTTATATTTTCTTTATTTTTTTGTCTTGATTTATTTTGTTTTCTTTTCCTTTTTCTTTTTGTCTTTATTTATTTATTTATTTATTTATTTTTATTTTTTTCGTCTTGGCGTTTATCTTGTTCGTATATTTATTGCTTCATAATTTGACTTGTCACTCGAAAACACAATCTTTTCACCTGAGTTAATTCGATAATTGCCTCTCTCTCTCTCTCTCTCTCTCTCTCTCTCTCTCTCTCTCTCTCTCTCTCTCTCTCTCTCTCTCTCTCTCTCTCTCTCTCTCTCTCTCTCTTTGCTACTGGCACTACAAAATTTGCCACCTCACGCTATCCCATAGAGAGAGAGAGAGAGAGAGAGAGAGAGAGAGACACTATGCCTTGAATATTCAATGAGGAATTTTAATGTTTGTTATTCTCGTCCTTGCCATTCGATGTTATCATAAATATTGCTACCTGATAGAGGGGCGTCTCTCTCTCTCTCTCTCTCTCTCTCTCTCTCTCTCTCTCTCTCTCTCTCTCTCTCTCTCTCTCTCTCTCTCTCTCTCTCTCTCTCCATCCTGAACATTTTTTCTCTCCAATTTGTCACTTACCACTCAATCTCTCTCTCTCTCTCTCTCTCTCTCTCTCTCTCTCTCTCTCTCTCTCTCTCTCTAGTTTCATTTTCTTTACACTTCCTGAGGCTTTTCCAATTTCTCCTCCTCTTCTCGTAAATCATACTCTCACTACCTCGTTTTCTAATAGCATGGAAAACGGGGTTATGTCCTCCAGGGGGCACTGAAGAAAAGGGCGGAGGGAGAGGGAGGAAGGAGGAGAAATGATGGAAGGAGGGAAGGAGGGAAGGAGGGAAGGAGAAAAGGCTGTGATTATGAAGGTAAATCTGAAAACTGTTTTACGAGAAAGTTTGAAAGGAAGAAAGGGAAGAAGGGAAAGGATGTAAGAGGGAGACAGAGAGAGAGAGAGAGAGAGAGAGAGAGAGAGAGAGAGAGAGAGAGAGAGAGAGAGAGAGAATGGATTCCTTCTTCCATTCACCTAGAAAACGATGATCATGACCCTCCTCCTCCTCCTCCTCCTCCTCCGAACCGCCACTTTACCTCCAAATGTCTCTCCATCTCTCCACTCCTCCCTCTCAACCGCCACATTTCTTCCTCTCCTCAACGTTCAACACATACCTTAAATTTTCTTATCCAAACACACACACACACACACACACACACACACACACACACACACACACACACACACACACACACACACACACACACACGCACACACACTGTAATACATAAATAAAATACAAAA
>NC_059288.1:8079316-8086816 GCF_017591435.1 Portunus trituberculatus
AAATTGTTTTGTTGTGCTGTGACGTGCTGTGTGTGTTTCATAAGGTGTGTTGGGTTTGTACTGGGGTGTTCAGGTGTGTTGAGTGTGTTGGGGTGTGTATAAGTGTTTAGCTGTTGTATGTTGGGTGATTAAAGTTGTTTGTGTTATCTTGTTACGTGTTGTGTGTTTCATAAGGTGTGTTTGGGTGTGTTGGGGTGTGTTGGAGTGTGTTGGGGTGTGTTTAGGGGTGTAGCTGTTGTGTTTTGGGTGATAAAAAGTGTTTGTGTTGTGATGTGTTCGTGTGTTCTGTTGTGGGATGGTGTTTGTGTTGTTTATTTATTTATTTATTCTTTTTTTTTTTTATTTATGAGTTTTTGCTTTTGTTATTAATGAAGCTAAAATTGTTCACGTGACAGATTATAATTATGTATCTCTTCATTTTTTAGTTTAAGGTACATTTTTTTCTCTTTATTACTTCGAAAGATATAGAAAAATTAATCTCTCTCTCTCTCTCTCTCTCTCTCTCTCTCTCTCTCTCTCTCTCTCTCTCTCTCTCTCTCGCCACTTCCGAAACACGTAATGGCGATGCGTTCCACTTTTTAACATTTTTCTTCTTTGCACTTTCGCCTCAGGAACTTCCAGGCAAACCAGTCACTCCTCTCGTCATGCCCTTGGGAGGTGACCTTGATCGTGGGGCGGCGTGACCTTGGGGGATGACCTGCCTCTGATCTTGTGCTCCGCCTCCACTGCCTTGCCTTAACGCCACACCACGCTTGGAAATTAAAGGTCTATTTTGATTTTTGTCTTTTGTCTTCTATTTTCTTTTTTTTTTCGTGTGTGTGTGTGTTTTTTTCTCCTTTCTTTTTTTCCTTATTTGTTTCAGGTATTTTTGTTCCTCTTTTCGTTTCTTTTTTTCCTTTCTCTCTTTGTCTGTGTTTCTCTGTGTTTTTCTGTGTTTCTCTGTATCTCTGTCTCTCTCTGCCTCTGTCTCTTTCTCTCTCTCTCTCTCTCTCATTCACTTTATTTCCTTTCTCCTGTTTCTCTATTCCTTCATTCCTTCCTTCCTTTTCTTCATTTTTTCTTTCTTTTACTTTCTCTTTTTCCTTCCTCCTTTTCTCCTTCACCCTGTCTCTCCTCCTTTACCTCAGTTTTTCCTCCTCACTTTCCCTCCTTCCCTCCATTCCCTTCCTATACCAACCCTCCTCTTCTCCCTTCCCTCCATCCTTCCTTCCTTCCCTTTCTGTGTAAATACCCGCTCACTTTCCTTCTCATCCTCCTCCTCTTCCTCTTCCTCCTTCTCCTCCACAAACAAGTGAAGATTAACCCTCAACTACACACACACACACACACACACACACACACACACACACACACACACACACACGGTATATTTGCTAATCACCCTTATTCTTTTCCTTCCCATCCCTTCCTTCCCTCCCCTTCTCTCAGTACTGGAGACGCTGTTCACCTGGCCCTTAGGTAATTCCACAGGTAAACAGCGGCTGGCACATCTGAGACTTAGTAGGCAATGAGGAAATATTCTTTTGTAGAGGATTTGATTTATTTTTTGTGGGTGTTCTTTCTCTATCTGTGTTTCTTTGTGTCAGTCTGTCTCTCTGTCTGGCTCTCTGTGTTTCTCTCCTCTCTCTCATAATAATCTGTGAGAATTATTTGCTGACATGTGCGGTTGATGCAATGGAATGAATAGAATCTTAACAATAACTCAGAGGAAAAGTTAATGGAAATATCAATGACAATACAATAATAATAATGATAATAATAATAATAATAATAATAATAATAATAATAATAATAATAATAATAATAATAATAACAATAATCAAAATAAAAATAATAACAATAACTATAATAAGAATAATAATGATGACAATAATTCTTATAATAAAGAGATAATAACAACAGAAATAATAATAAGAATATAATAAAAAAACAATATCAATTATGACAGTAATAAAAGTAATATTGATGACAGTAGTTCTTATAATAAAGTATTAAGAACTATTGTCATCAATATTACTTGTATTACTGTCATAATTGATATTGTTTTTTTACTATATTCTTATTATTATTTCTGTTGTTATTATTATTATCTCTAATTTGTATTAATGTATTATCATAAGAATTATTGTCATCATTATTATTTTTATTATTGTTATTGTTATTATTATTATTATTATTGTTATCATTATTATTATTATTATTATTATTATTATTATTATTATTATTATTATTATTATTATTATTATTATTATTATTATCATTATTATTTTAATGTCATAGATATTTCCATTAACTTTTCCTCTGTACTATTGTTAAGATTTTATTCTTTCCATTGCACGAACCGCACATGTCAGCAAATAAATCTCACAGATTATTATAAGATGCCTGAAAAGATTTGCATGATATAGGCTACCTAGTTTGCACAATGCATATCATAATATGTACATTATATTTTTACAAGAACTAGTGATGAATAAATGTTTCAAATGTTTCAAATGTTTCCTCTCTCTCTCTCTCTCTCTCTCTCTCTCTCTCTCTCTCTCTCTCTCTCTCTCTCTGACAGGTTGGTGATGTCTAATTGACTCTACAGGTGAAATGGACTTCTTAATTCTTCTTGTTCATGTTCTTCTTGTTCTTGTTCTTCTTCCTCTTCTTCTTCTTCCTCCTCCTTTTCCTCCTCCTCCTCCTCCTCCTCTTCCTTCTTCTCCTCCTCCTCCTTTCTTCTTCTTCCTCCTCCTCCTCCTCCTCCTCCTCCTCCTCCTCCTCCTCCTCCTCCTCCTCCTCCTCCTTCTCCTTCTTCCCGCATCCCGGCATTTACAGAGAAAGCCACACACACACACACACACACACACACACACACACACACACACACACACACACACACACACACACACACACACACACATGTATTTAGAAATATTCTGATCATAGGTTTCCCTCCTCTTCCTCCTCCTCCTCCTCCGCCTCCTCCTCCTCGTCCTCCTCCTCCTCCTCCTCCTCCTCCTCCTCTCCCCTCCTCCTCTTTTCTGTCGTGAACGTTTGAAACTGTGTCGTGTCCGGTGAAACGCACACACACACACACACACACACACACACATTCTCTCTCTCTCTCTCTCTCTCTCTCTCTCTCTCTCTCTCTCTCTCTCTCTCTCTCTCTCTCTCTCTCTCCATCTCCATCTCGATCATTTTCCAAGATTTTTTTTCCTTTTAGCCTTTTTTTTCACTCTTTCCTTTCGTGGAGCAAGAGAGAGAGAGAGAGAGAGAGAGAGAGAGAGAGAGAGAGAGAGAGAGAGGGAGAGGGGGAGAGGAATGAGAGTGAACAGGTGTAGAAGAGAAGGAAAAGGAGACAATCATGAAGAGAAGGAAAGTAGCAAAGAACCAGTTTATAATTTGACGAGAGGAAGAATGAAAGAATGATGAGGAATAGGAAAAGAAACAACAAGAACAAGAAGAACAAGAACAAGAACAGGAACAAGAACAACTAGTAAAGAAGAAGATAAGCAGGAATGAAAACAAGAACAAGAACAAGAATAAGATGAAGATGATGATGATGATGATGATGATGATGTTGATGATGATGATAATGGTGACAAAAAGCAGAAGAATAAGACGAAGAACAAGAAGAAGAACAACAAAAACAACAAGAATAAGAACAGGAAGCAAAAACGAGAACAAGAAGAACATCAAAAACAAGAAAAAAAGAACAAAATGAAAAACAAGAACAGAAAAGAAGAAGAAGATGATGAAGATGATGATGATGATGAAGAAGAAGAACAAGAAGATTAAGAAGAACAAGAACAAAAACAAAAAAAGGAAAAGAGAACAAGAGGAAGAACAAGAAAAATAAAATAAAAAAACATAAGACAGAAAGAGAGGAGACGAAAAAAATAAGTTATTTGAAAGAAGAAGAAGAAGAAAGAAGAAAAATAGAGATTAAAGAAAGAGAAATTCCAGAGAGTCAGACGGACAGACAGACAGACAGACAGACAGACAGACAGACAGACAGACATATATTCTGCAATTTTTCTTTGATAATTCCACATTCATTTCTCATTCTTGCATTCTTTCCCATGTTTCAAGTCATGAGAGAGAGAGAGAGAGAGAGATAGGGGGGGCGGATCCAGGCTTTCACAGTGCGTTCCTCTGCCTGATTAGCGAGTGATTGTGTCGTGATTCAATGCGAGGAAGAGAAGGTGTATCATTTCGTCTGAATCTACTATATAATTCTTTTTTTACGCATTCTCTCTCTCTCTCTCTCTCTCTCTCTCTCTCTCTCTCTCTCTCTCTCTCTCTCTCTCTCTCTCTCCATTTGCCCGTATTCACCTAATTTCACAAATATTTTCAACTTTCACTACTTATTCTTCCTTCTTCCTTCTTCCTTCTTTCATTTCCTCTTTTATTTCCTTCGTCTTTTCTTCCCTGCTCTGTGCTTCCAATTGCTTCCTTCCTCCCCTCCTGTTTCCTAGTTTCCGTCTTTCACTTCCTTCCTGTTTATTAGAGGTAGTAGTAGTGGTGGTGGTGGTGGTGGTGGTGGTTAGTAGGAAAATGAAAGTGTAAAAAGAAAAATTAAAAAAAGAAAAACAGTTTATTTATTTAAAGTGATATCAAAATGTAACAAGAAAAGTTGACAATTTTATACTAATAACAAGGAAGCTACATCTTTACTCTCTCTCTCTCTCTCTCTCTCTCTCTCTCTCTCTCTCTCTCTCTCTCTCTCTCTCTCTCTCTCTCTCTCTCTCTCTCTCTCTCTCTCTCTCTCTCTCTCTCTCTCTCTCTCTCTCTCTCTCTCTCTCTCTCACTATTTCCTAATGCCACAGAGATGATTAGCCTGGTTCTCAACGATATTCCTCCTGTTAAGAACATAAAAATCTTTCTGATCTGTCACTAAACCACAAGAACACCCTCAGCAATCCGTGTAACTTCAACGATATCCAACTGAAACTAATGGAGGTGTGGATTGTAGTGTTTAAAAGTATGGCTCATGAGTTCTTAAGAGTGTTCCTCCTGTTGAAAAATGTAAAAATCTTGCTTATCTGTCACTAAACCATAAAAACACCTTCAGAAATCCAAGTAACTTCAACTATAGCCATCTGAAATTAGTGAAGGTGTGGATTGTAGTGTTTAAAATTATGGCACATGAGTTCTCAAGAGTTTTCCTCCTGTTAAAGTATTTAATTATCATATTGATCTACCACTAAGCTACAAGATCACCCTCAGAAATCCGGGTAACTTTAACTACAGCCTTCTGAGAGTAATCGAGGCGCGGTGAGGAGTGTCTTAAATTACGGTACATTGTCACCACGGAAGCCACGAAACAGAAGACCTCGGTGAGTGCCTGGCTGGTGAGGTACGAGATTACGAGTTAAGCTGCCAGTGTTGGGAAATCAAGAAAAAAGTAGCTTCTTGACTTTTCCCTTTGTTATATTTGTAATATTTCGACATGAGAGAGAAGAAAAAAGAGACTGGAAGGTTGGTAGTGGGAAAGAATGCCTTTTTTTTTTTTTTTTTTTTTGCCACTCCCATCAATTAAAGTTAGTCAGATTAGCTCTAAGACTCGTATTCTCAAACACTTTTGCGCTTCACCTAAACTATTTAAAAAAAACTTTTATTTAAATTTACTCAAATTTTTAAGGTGTTTTTATGGTTCTTGAGGCAGAATGACAAGATTTCTAGATTACCAACTGAATACACTCTTGAAAAAGCCGCTATTCATCTCTGTTGTCTTGAAAAACAGTCATGGTGAGAGAGAAGAGCGATTGTCAAGGTATTTTAAAGAGAGAAGAGCGATTTTCAAGGTATTTTAACGATTCTAGAGGCAGAGTGGCAAGATTTCTGCATTATTAACTGAAAATACACTCTTGAAAACCCGGCTGGTCACCTCTATGGCCTTGGAAAATAGTTGTGAGAGAGCAAAGGGTTTCTGAATACGGATCCCCAAAGGTTTCATAGCAGTGAGAAAGAATAGAAACAGTTGTAGATTTCTATATTTTACAAGAGAAAGGGAGGAAAGAGTGATGACAGCACAGCATAACGACATAACGTAACATGAGCAAACACCACCGCCTCACCCTTCGCTTTCTCACACTGCACTCTGCTAATGTGTCTCGTGTGTCGTGTATCGTGGTGTGGTTTGGCGCAATAGCTGAACCAGAGTCACACCATCACACAGTATTGGTTCAAGGTCACTTTTGAAACCTTGTTGCCTCATCAGATCGATTTTAAAACGATAAAGATGGTTTGTTGGGCGTCTCTCTTGTTGAAAATGCAGTTCTTGTTATGCGTCATGTTCAGAAACGCTTCCTTCCCTCACCGCGACCATTTTCAAAGACCACAGAGACGAGTAGCCGAGTTCTAAATTTGTCCTGTTGATAATGCAGAAAACTTGTTAACATGTCACTAGAATTACAGAAACATGTTTAGAAATCCGTGTCACTTCAACTAGAGCCCTTTGATAATGCAGAAAACTAATTAACATGTCACTAGACTTACATAAACATCTTTAGAAATCCGTGTCACTTTAACTAGAGCCCTTTGATAATGCAGAAAACTTGTTAACATGTCACTAGAATTACAGAAACATCCTTAAAATTCCGTGTTACTTCAACTAGAGCCCTTTGTGAATAGTGAAGATGCTGTGAGGCGCGAAAGTGTTTCAGAATATGGGCCGAAGATCATTAGAGTCACGAAAACGCTGCTGATACCGCTGAAGCAAGTAGTATTGGAGACAAGGCGCCGCAACGTTTGACTTCCCTTCACACAAATCACGTGCTATGAATCAACAGTGTGGAAATTATCGCACAGTGAGATAAAAGAATATCACATAACAGAACACTCCCTCTGACGTAACAAATGATCAAGAGGAATGTTGTATTACTCTGAGTGTGCAGGAATGGCGTGTATTGTCTAGCTAATCAGTAATGCAGCAATAGAAGACCAAAAAAATCCGTCTCCAAATCTAGATATATATTTAGATTTCAAGCAAGAAGCACATGAATAGTTTAAATGGTGAAATAAGAGAACGTGAAGGATAGGAGTAAAGTTAACAAGTCTCACAAGCATAAGAAGAAGTGCAAGAACAGAAGCAGGAAAAAAAAAGTGAAGGAAAGTGAAGGACATGAAAGAAAAGGAAAACGAAAAAAAAGAGAAGAAAAAGAAAGACAGTAAAAGAGAAGAATATTATATATAACAAAACATAAAAAAAGTAAGAAAGAGTACAAAACAACAATAAACTGAATGAAAATCGTATATAGACTTTGTGCAAGACAGAACAACAACTTGGGTTCGAATCATGTCCACGGTCCGAGTGTAGGTTGGGCTTCCTCACTCTGGGCAACGGTTTCCTAGCGGGTGGGCTTTGAGATAGGAGGTACCACAAAAATATATCCCCTTTAGCCCATAAATTCCCGTGAAAATCCCACATGGTCTAAATAAAAAAAAATAAGAAAACACCAAGCTAAAGAATACATTGCATAGATCCGAAAAATGTACAAACACTTGGCT
>NC_059288.1:8091816-8139316 GCF_017591435.1 Portunus trituberculatus
TATATATATATATATATATATATATATATATATATATATATATATATATATATATATATATATATCTTTCTCTTACCTCACTCCCGAGCCTCGCCACAGCAGCCAAGTCTTTCTCAGGCGCCTCACTTCCCATCTCACTTTTCCTCCTTGGTATGAGATTCTCCTCTGAAAGTGAAGCAACAAGTTAATGAACACAGATTAATGGATGCACACCAACATATATCAACTCAATTAAATCAGGCAGCGTACTCACCTTCCTTCGTCAGCGTCGCCGCCTGTAGGGACACTCGAGGCACATAGTTACCAGTGAAGAAGGAGGTGTCCACGTCAACGCCCGCTACTTCTCCCGCCACTCCTGTTCATGGCGATAAAGAGCAAAATTACTCGATCATTCCTTCAACGATCAGTGTCACTCATGGAACAAGTGTGTGTGTATGTGTGTGTGTGTGTGTGTGTGTGTGTGTGTGTGTGTGTGTGTGTGTGTGTGTGTGTGTGTGTGTGTGTTGCAAGAAGTATTTGTGTTGTTTGTGTGATTCTTGTTTGTTTTATTTTTGTGTTTATTTACTCTGCATCTCCTTATCCTCCTCTTTCTCTTCCTCCTTTTCCTCTTTCTTCTCCTTTTCCGTTTCCTTCTCCACCTTTTTCATGTTTCTTTATCCATCTACCATTTTGTGTGTGTGTGTGTGTGTGTGTGTGTGTGTGTGTGTGTGTGTGTGTGTGTGTGTGTGTGTGTGTGTGTGTGTGTGTGTGTGTGTGTGATGCGTGCTAGTTTCTTTTTCTTTCATTTTCATGTAAATACTAACGTTTTCCTACAGGACACCATTATGATATCGTTATTGCAGCAACTGACCTAATTTTCCAGTCACTCATTCAGTCAATCAGTCAGTAAATTAATAAATAAAACACTTACTCAGTCATTCAATCACTCTATCAATCTCTCTCTCTCTCTATCGGCAATGTACATATTCATTCGCCCTTCCTCACTTGCATCATTCATCTCATTGCTTCACTCACGTCACTCACCAAGCTTGATGATGCACCAGTCATGCCCAGGCTTCCTCTTCCTCCTGGTCTCCCATCCATCCATCCACTTCCCGCAACTGGTGAACTCCCCCTCTCTCCACTCCGCTTCGCTATCCTTCAGTGCGATGACAGGGAAGTTCAGGTTAGCTTGTATACTCTACCCCAGCCCCACACTTCACACATTGGAATTCTCTACCTGCTTCTATATTTCCATCTTCCTATCACTTGACTTCACTTAACCTCTTCTGTACTAGGATGTGTTTTCATATATGTTCTGCTTACTATTTGGTAATTTTATGCAGCTTCAGAAACTTATATGGGAGATTAGAATAGTGAAAAATCTGGTCATTAATCATCTTTCCTCCATAGACTCCTTCTAATGTAAATAAAATCGTCTAATCACACCCAAAACTCAAGGTAAAAATACGTCCCAGTAATGAAAGTGTTAAGAAGGAGGTTTCAAGACATTTATCCCCCTTTTTTTTCGTCTAACTCTCTCGACCTGCAAGGGGCTGGCAACTAAGTGTTTTTCCCTCGTTTTTGTCCCCTTAGCCAATTTTCCCTCTTATACAAAAAAGACAAAAATGTATGCTAAGATGTCATGATGTGAAGGGTATCGTTTCATTTCCGTATGATTTTGTCGTCCCTGTGTCACTTGTGATTACTCAGCAAAGAAAGGGCATGATAAAATGATTACTACTTTCCTTTATAAGGAAAAATAAGGATATGATTGGAGTGACGTGTGAGAATAAGTTGACAAGGAACAGAAAGATGAAATTTGTAAGTAGAATATCGACTGCACAAAAGAAGTTCACTGATCAAATTCTAGCCAAGGATAGGATGTTTCTGGGACGCATGCATAGCCTCTCCTTCTCTCTCTCTCTCTCTCTCTCTCTCTCTCTCTCTCTCTCTCTCTCTCTCTCTCTCTCTCTCTCTCTTGTCCTTCCATCTCTCCTTCTGCCTTCCCCATTTTCTTCCACCTATTTCCATATCTAGCACTTTAGCATCACTGTGAATGGTGGTGAGATATGAGAGCAAAGGCAGCGTAGAAAGGAACTGGCCGCTCAACACATACGCTGCGGTCGTGTTCCTGCATTATGGAAAGCACAGCCGGACATCATAACCCACGTGAGGTCTGTTCACAGTCTCGTCTCACCTTCAGGAGGTTCTCGGCCACCGCGAACCAGTCATCAGTGGCAAACAGGATCCTGGCGCCGAGCTGTGGACAGACACGGAGAAACAACCATGAGACAGCACAATTCATCATCTCTGTGATATCTGAGTGGCGCCATATATGACCCTGGCTAGCTGATGCTGCGTTTAATTAACTCAGTCAGATATTCACTCTAACACTCACTCCCTGTTACATCTTTAGAATAATGCAGATGAAAACAAAATATGCATACCGCTTCCCTAAAGATTGCATCATAAGTGTGTATATTTGTGTTAGTTGATATGCCCTTTGTCGTGCATGGAGACTGTGGAGCAGCTTGCCTGGCCACACAAGGGAAGGAGAGATTAGGGGAAAGACAGATAGATACATATTGAGATGACGACAGTATTAGACATGCTCTTTTTTGCTGCCCTTGGCCAGTGTCTCTTACATAAGAAATACATTCTCTGCTACTTGTAGGCTTCGTACAGCTACCCTTGTGCTCTTTACCAGAGAGAGAGAGAGAGAGAGAGAGAGAGAGAAGATACATACCATATCAACATTTTATATACTTGTTTCTTAAAAGTGAAATACAAGTGTCAGTTAATTAGAAATCGATTGAGAGAGAGAGAGAGAGAGAGAGAGAGAGAGAGAGAGAGAGAGAGAGAGAAACTATTCATGCAGTCCCAGTCCAGTAGCCCACACTTCGTCGTAACCTTGCACAGCACCTCACCTTTTCTGACGCCAGATTATTCAGCTCGGCAAACGGGCCTCGCCTCCCCTGTTGCTGGCTGTGAGGGACGGAGCGCCATAACTGCCCTCTACCCAACACTGTCTCTAACTGACTAGCTTTGGCGACTGCTGCTGGGTGCCGACTGGGTTGGCATTCGTCCTTGTTCCTATCTCCTCCTCACCCTCCACTTACACCACCCGCCCCTCCACCTCCGAAGGAGCTTACTACTCCTTGCACTGACTAGTGCAGCCTGCCCAGCACAGTCCTGTTCCCCCAAGGACACCGATGGAACACTACGCGGTGTGTGTGTGTGTGTGTGTGTGTGTTTACCTATTTAGTTGTATATTACAGGGTTCGGGCGGAGCTCATAGTGACCTAGCTGTCTCCATGCCAACCTTTATCCAACTTTTCCTTAAATTTATGAATACTTTCTGCAGCTATAATCTCTTCACTGAAAAGATTGACTTTTAATGATCTTAGAGAGAGAGAGAGAGAGAGAGAGAGAGAGAGAGAGAGAGCACTTTCGGCTCACAACCGAAAAGGCCCGGCTTCGAGTCCCGGGCGCGGCGAGGCAATGGGCAAGCTTCTTTATAATGTGTAGGGTCTGTTCACCTAACAGTAAACAGGTACGGAATGTAACTCGAGCAGTTGTGGCCTCGCTTTCTCAGTGTGTGTTGTGGTCCCAGTCCTACCCGAAGATCGGTCTATGAGCTCTGAGCTAGCTCCGTAATGGGGAAGGCTGGCTGGGTGACCAGCAGACGACTGTGGTGAGTTACACACACACACACACACACACACACACAGTCGCCATCCATTTGAATTCTCACTCTTGTCGCTTGTCACTTCCTCACTTTTTTTTTTATTATTATTTATTCTTTATCACAATAATCAGACCCTATTCTTCCAACCAATGGTGCTCTAAAGGGCCTCTATTCCTGAGGATATAAATATGGATGTACAAATACGGCGAATGCTCAGCAAAATATATTATATAAAAACATTTTTTACTGGAGTTTGCTGTGAATTGATGTTTGCCTTTCCCTATAGGACGTCTCTCTCTCTCTCTCTCTCTCTCTCTCTCTCTGTGTGTGTGTGTGTGTGTGTGTGTGTGTGTGATGGGGACTAATGGAGGAGATAGGGAGCAATATAATAGTAATCCTGATTCCTGAGCCACCTGTAATGACAGAACTCAGGATTAAGATCAACGCTGGTGGAGTCGTGAGTGAACTCAGTGGAGGCTGGACGTAAACAAAATACCTACTTACTGTTATATCTTTGCCTTGCCTCTTGCTTCACTACCATACCCATCACCACAACAACACTAACACAACACTAACAACCACCACAGTACTTTAGCCAAATCATTACAAAGAAAGAAAAAAAGAGGAAAAAAACAAGAGACATCCCACGATATGTAGATAAGTAAATGTCAAAACTCAGAACTCGTAACTGATATTGTGGAGATAATAGGACTGAGTCACCTGAACACACACACAGAATGACAATGAAGGCAGGGAAACACAGGGACAGGAATACCCAATAACCAGTGAACAGTGAAGATTGCGCCACCATATGTGTCAGCTGTGACTGTCAGGTGAGTGGAAGGAAAGACACCACTAACTTGCTTTTTTGACTCACTCAGGCTAGACTGTTTAACTCCCTCAGTACTGGGACACACTTTTTTACCTTTTTGTGTACGATTAGACGTTTTTATTAACATTAGGAAGGGTCTATGGAGGTCGGAAGATTAATGGCCACAGTCTTCACTAGTAGAAGGAAAAAGGCAACTGAACATACCCTATTGTTGGTCTCTTACTCATTCAGGGCAGTTTTATTCCTTCAGTACTGTGATGCATTTTTACCTTGAGTTTTGTGTACGATTAGACAATTTTAATTACATTGGGAAAGGTCTATGGAGGTCAGAAGATTAATGGCCACAGTCTTCACTATTTTAATCCCCAACATAAGTTTCTGAAGCTGTACGAAATCCCGAAATAGTAATAGTGTTGCTTGTGTTGAAATTATTAGCATGATGAAGGTTACATGTGATGTCACTTTGTTGCAGAGTGAGTGCCGGTGCCATGGAGGCGGTGAGTGCCAGCCACGTCAGCGAGGCATGGTGGACTGAGGCATGCAAGAAGGTGAAGAATGCTCTGGTGTTTGTGGACGGACCAACAGCTGAGAGTCTGCACTGGAGTGGTGGGCTGGGCAGGCTGGCTGACGCTGGGGCCAAGAATGTCAAGGAGTTCTCGTCGTTTGAGGTGAAGTGCTGAGGGCATTCATGATCTGTTTCCTTCATTTGATATATTAGCAATTAGGTTTGAATGCATATAGTGTGCTGTACAGTAGTAAATGTATAATTCCAGGGATTTTTTTTTCGGTGCCACAGTGTAAGATATGCCTGATAGTGAAATAAACCAAGTAGAAGTAGTAGTAGTAGTAGTAGTAGTAAGTAAAAGAAACTTGGTGAGTCTGCCTTTCATCATTCACCTTGCTGTCACTGTCAACAGAAAGGCGGCGAGAGGGACGTGAAGGCAGCCTTCCTGCTGAGTGGTCCAGTGCGCGGCACCACAGCCACTGTGCTCAAAGACGTCATCCAGGCATCCAGCTTCCACTACTGCGTGGTGGTCAGCTCAGCCCACCCCAGCGTGCACACCTATGCTCGGTACGGCGGCCGGGATGTAGACGATGGCGTGCTGACCACTGAGCTGGAACAGAATGTGCTGACCTGGATGGGCAACATGGTGGGTATGGCTAGGCAGAGCTGGCCACATTTCAGTACTCAAAGATACAAAGGCTGTGTCATGATACATCTTTACCGGAAAGGAAGTTAAAAGTTTGAGTGACAGGAATAACATCTTGTTTATTTGCTGCTAAGCTTGAATAGGCCAAGTGTTTGTAGATGTGTGAAGGTATAAACACAGAAATATTTAGACCTATCCTAACTTAACAGAGGGAATAAGGAAAAAACTCAATATTTAGAGGCACAAGTCCTAAGAGACATTATTCATTGATTCACTAGATGCATGAACTTAAGACTAAGACAAAATGTAACTTAACCCCTCACAACTTCCAGAACTACACCGTGGAAATATTTTACCTCCCTCTGGTCATCGTCCCGTACTCTGAGGACCTGTTCTTCATGCCAGTGTTTGCCTCTCTGTACCCGCTGCTCAGCCCCGACGTGCCCCGAATATCCAAACACCACCAGGCAGTGACTCGCGGTGACAAAATCAAGCCCCTCGCTGGTCTAGGTGAGTGTGTAGCAGGAAGGAGTGAGATGAGAGTGATAGGATTGGTCAGTGTAAGGATTAAATAATTGCTTTTTTTGCAGTAATTTTTCCTCTGTGCTTGTGTTTTCTCTGTTACATGTCTCATTGGTCAGTTTGATTGCATAGGAGTGTGTGAGAGAAAGGTTAGTTATCTTCTGACCCTGCTTTTGCTGTATTTACCAACACTATCTATGTCAACACTGACCTCACACACTCTCTGGTAAACTCTGGAACTCTCTACCTGCTTCTGTATTTCCAGTCTCCTATGACTTGACTTCATTTAATAAGGAGGTTTCAACACATTTATCCCTTTTATTTTGGATAACTCTCTCGGACATGCAAAAGGTAACTAAGTGGGCCTTTTTTTTCTTTTCATGTTGTTTTTGGCTAGCTCTCTGTTCTTACATAAGAAAAAAAGCACTCAATTCCTTAACTCTCTCCATTAGGTGAAGTTGAGTTCCACCACCTCCCCCATGAGATGCGTGTGTGTGTGCGGCAGCTGGTGGCAGCCATGCATAGCCTCCTGCAGGGGATGAACGCACGGGAGGAGATCTTCACCATGGGACAGACGGCTCACATTGTCGGCACAGAGCTGGATGTGTTTCCTCCAGCAAGACAGAGACGAAAGGTGTGTCTCCACTTTTTTCTTTTTTTTTCACCATGTTGGCTTTTCATGGGAATTTATGGGCTACAGGAGGTACTTTTTGGGGTATCTCCTGTCTGAAACCCCAGCCGCTAGGGAACCATTACCTTAAGTAAGGAAGCCATACCTATACTAGGACTGTGGTCAGGATTCGAACCTGTATGCTTGGAGACCTCTTGGACCCCAAAGCATGCACGGTTCCACTGTACCACGGCAGCCCCTTAGGTGAACATTTCCTGTGAAGAGACACAAACACAGACACTGGATCATGTCAAGAATAGCAAACCCTCCAGCTTTCCTCGTCTCCTAGCTCCCCTTATGCTGTTCTTTCACTCAGCTGACATGACATGTGAATGAAAATATAACCAAACCTAACCTAGCCATAACTTTAACCTAACATAACATAACACTAACTTTATCCCGAGTTAGGTTCAGTTAAAGTTATAGTTAGGTTAGTTTTGGTTATATATACATTCACACATCATGTCAGCTAAGTGAAAGAGGTGTGAGGGGGGAACTGGGAAGTGAGGAGAGCTGGAGGGTTTGCTAATCTTGACATGGACCCAAGCACTTCCTTCCTCTCAGGTGGCAACCAACAAGGTGTCGCTGGTGGTGGTGGACCGCACGCTGGACCTTGTGAGTGCTGCAGACCATAGCGGCGACACATTGATGGCCCGCCTGCTGGCCCTGCTGCCTCGCCTGCCTGGCCACTGCCTTGACTCAGCTATCAACATGGCGCCGCTCTGTGATGTCCATCCGTAAGCTGGCCAAGTGGTGGGGTGTGTTGTGGTGCTGATTAGAAAAGACAAGTTTTTTTGTTTTGTTTTGTTAGGTTAGGTTTGATGGGAATGTGTTGGGAGGATGAAAAAAAGCATTGTTTATTTAACTTTAACTCTTTCACTGTGGCTGGAAACATTTAGCAGCAATAGAAGCAAAGTGTGAAGTGTTTTATAAGTGTCTACAAGAATGCTAGCTATGAAAAGGATATATTTTGCAATTTTTTCTCTGTTCAAAGATTGGATGTGGTTGCAGGACAAGTAAAGATTTCCCAGAAAAATGTACCAAATGACAGTTAAAGGGTTAATATATTTACATAGTACTTGATATTACCTAATACAGTACACACCTGAAATGCTCCTGTAGCCTTATCTTGCCTCCACTGCCAGACATCCCAGCACATTTCCTCAGATGATATAGATACTTTTCATGCTTCTTATCATTCCTCTCACTTCATTACACAAATTCAGACTTGTAAGAGAGGACCTGTATTTTTATGTATGTGTACCATTATGTCTGCTGGTTTGTGTTGTACCTGTGTGTGTCGTGTGTCAGGTCATGTGAGTGGACGCTGGTGCCGGGTTGTCTGGCGCCGCAGGGCAGGGAGCAGCGGGCAGCGGAGGTCCTCGGGTCGCTGGTCACTGCTCCGCCCAAGGAAACACTCTCACTGCTTAACAAACATGTGAGTGTGTCTGATGTGTGTCCTTCACTGCTTGTGCTTGTTGGAGTCAGGCTCTTTGATTTTTCTTTCTTTACTCTCTTCGGCACCATGATGCATTTTCATGTTGATTCTGCACTATTTGGTGATTTCATAAAGCTCCAGAAACTTATGTCGGGATTGAAGTAGTGAAGACTCTGGTCATTAATCATCTGACACCATAAACTCTTCTAATGTAAATAAAGTCATCTAATCACACCCAAATTCATGATAAAAATGCATTCCCATACTGAAGGGGCTAACTAGAGCTGTTCAAAGTAGTGGAGGTGCGGCTCATAAGTGTCTCTGAGTACAGCTTTCTCTGGTTCACATTCCCCCAGGTGGTGGAGGCAGCCAGTCGCAAGGACCTCCCTCCAGGCTCACCACAGAAGGAGGGCAAACTGATGGTGGACAACCTGAAGAGGAACATCCAGCAGTTTGCCTCGGACATTGACGCTTTCACAGACAATGCTGCTCTGCTCCAGGTCAGCTCAGGATTCCCAGTGTCTGATTCTTTAAGTGTCACTGTACTGTACATAACTTGAACTCTTTCATTTTGGGACTCATCCTTGAATTTTGAATGAATCCATTTAATATCATGCCACGTTTTCATATTCATTCTGCTTACTACATATATGATGATTTTATGCAGCTTCAGAAACTCATGTGTAGAATTGAAATAGTGAATTTGTGAAGACTGTAACCATTAATCTTCTGACCTCCATAGAACCCTTCCTAATGTAAATAAAATTGTCTAATCACACTCAAAACTCAAGGTAAAAATGTATCCCAGTACTGAAGGGGTTAACATTCCTCTTGGGACCAACTCCTCAGTGAGCATTTTTTTTTACTCTGTTTTCGTTGGTCAGTGCCGCTCATCCATAGAAAAGCTCTCCCTCCACAGCAAGGTCTTGGGGCAGTGGAGGCAGTGACAGACCCTCGCCACACACACCAGGACCAGCTGTTCAGCCTGGAGAAGCGACTCCTGCAGGCCCTGGCCGACCCAGAGGAGACGCCGCCCTTCACCCAGGTAGCGTCGCCTTTCTCACAGGTAACAGCCTCCTCTCAGGGATTATTGTTGCCTTTCCTGTCTCCTTCATGTCTGGTCTGTTGTCCACGTCCACACCATCACACACGTCAACCTTCATCATTCATATACCAGTCATCTTCATTATAACTCATTTATGTATGTTTATTTGTCTTATTATCTCTCTCTCTCTCTCTCTCTCTCTCTCTCTCTCTCTCTCTCTCTCTCTCTCTCTCTCTCTCTCTCTCTCTCTCTCTCTCTCTCTCTCTCTCTCTCTCTCTCTCTCTCTCTCTAAGTCTATCAAATAACATTCCACTCACTAACATTCTAAAACTATTAAACTAGACATCCTTTAGGGCTCAACATAAGTAGTAGTTCTAAATAGATAGATAAGGGCAATGTGTCTAATAAATCATCAAATATAATACAGACCTAGAGAGAAGAAAAGGAGAAACTGGAGAGCCAACCATATATTCAATACTTTCCTTTTCATCTGGTAATCAAGTGGGCCTTTTTTTTTTTTTTAACTTTTTGTTGCCCATGGCCAACTTCCCCTCTTGCATTAGAAAAGAAATATGTCTCGTCTCCTTGGTAGATCTTCCAGCTGTTGAGGACACGGAAGAGCCACGGAGTCACCCTGGACGATCTGCTGAGCCTGATGGTGTATGTGGCGTCACTGGGAGGCCCTGGTGTATTCTCCCAGCGAGAGGAGTATGCCCTCATCAACCTGCTGTCCCATGCCATTGTGGAGGATAAGGAGGAGCTCTCAGACCTCCTCCTTGAATTGGGTCAGTGGTGAAATGTTGTGCTGTTAGTCGTCACTTGTTCATTGTAATGTCATGTGTGAAAAGGAAGCAGAATTGATGTGTTGTTTTGTTGTGGGTACAGTTGGGGATGAAGTGGATGAGGTGTCAGCCCTGAAGACAGCCCAGAGTGTAGCCAGCCAGCTCCACGCCCTCACCACCGCCAGGGAACACCTCAAAAACTACCGGTGAGAAGCACTTCCACTTGCCAACACTCCTTCACTCACTCACTCAGACATCCTTGTATCAAACACCAAAGGAAATAAGAATTGTTGTGATTTTAGTTTCTGAAAAAGAAAACAAAGGCAAATTCTTATGTACCTCTGCATTCACAAAGCTCTAAGATGTAGTATTTGATATGGTACACCAGTTGTAGGTTGGTTCACATAGATACTGACTGCCACCAAGAGGTCTAATGGCTTCATTCACCTTCCCTTATTTTGTGTTGTCATGTGAAAAGAAAAATCCAGTGTCCTTTTTAACCCCTTCAGTAGCATGACATGTTTTCATATTCATTCTGCTTACTATTCAGTGATTTTAAACAACTTCAGAAACTTATGAAGGGGCTAAAACAATGAAGACTCTGGGCATTAACCTTCTGATCTATGCAGACCCTTCCTAATGTAAATAGAATTGTCTAATCACACCAACAACTTGTTATAAAAATGCATCCCAGTACTGAAGAGGTTAAAAGAATTCATTATATAAGCTCACCAAATCTTGTCATGTTGGTGCCTGCAGGAGTGTACATTCCCCGGGTGACGGGGTGGAGCCGGCTTCCTACCACAGCCTGTTGCCACGGCTGGTGCAGGACTGCCTGGCTGCACCTCAGGGGGAGATCACTGACCTGGAGTACAAGTCAGCCGGGTTCAAGGACCTCATCAAGACCGGCTTCAGGTAAGACTGTGCTTTCTCTGAGGACTGAGTTTGAATCACTTTTTTTCCCATCATCATCAGGCCATCTGGCAAATAGATAACATTTACCCCTTTTAGTACCATAACACTTCTTCATATTTATTCTCATTATTTGGTGATCTTAAATTAAAACAGCTTCAGAAACTGTATATAGGGATTAAAATAATGAAGACTCTAGCCATTAATCTTTTAACCTTCATAGACCCTTCCTAATGTCAATAAAATCATCTAATCACTCACAAAAAAACAAGGTAAAAAGGCATCCCAATACTGAAGGGGTTAAACTAAACTGGCTCTACTCACACTTCTTACGAGGAACATCCTGTGTATTGTCTCCTCACAGCCACAGCCACAGCCACCTCATCATAGCAAACAAGTCCTCTCAGATTAACAGGAAGAATAGATAACACTTTTACTCATCATCTTGACACCCTCTTACTCATACTAACATCCATTATTATATTTATTTATTTATTTATATATTTTTTTCTTACTTTCAGCCTGTTTGTCAATGTAAGCAAGCCTTCCCCACGTGATGCTCCTGTCATGCTGGTGTGGGTGGTTGGGGAGTGTCGCCAGGGGAGGTGAAGGAGGTGAGACGCACAGTGAAGGCCCTCGACTCTCCCTGCAGAGTGATCCTTGCCTCCTCACACTTGTCCTACCCAAGGGACACTGTACAGAAGGCAATGCAGCCCAACTTTTTCCTCAGAGGGTTTTAAAGGGTAGGTTTAAGGCTGTTTCACTCTCTCTCTCTCTCTCTCTCTCTCTCTCTCTCTCTCTCTCTCTCTCTCTCTCTCTCTCTCTCTCTCTCTCTCTCTCTCTCTCTCTCTCTCTCTCTCTCTCTCTCTCTCTCTCTCTCTCTCTCTCTCTCATAATAGTAGAAACAGTAATGGGGATAGTAGTAATAGTAGTAGTGGTAGTAGTAGTGGCAGTTAGTCATGTATTTCAGGTCTTCATATCATTAAGCTATTTAATGGTTGACAAATTATATCATTACATGTCACATAATTAGATAATGCAAGGTTACCACTTACTATACAGCTACAATGTGATGTCAAGTATAAGGAAAGGTAGGAACTATATTTAATGTCTTTATTGTTGTTGTTATTAATTTCCATCATTATCAGTGGTGGATTTTTCACGTGGAAAGCATAGATGTAAATTGAAGAACCAGAGCTAGTATTATTTTTATTTGCTTTTTTTTTTATGAATATATCAATGCTAGTCCTGCTCTTCATTTTCCATTATTGCTATTATTATTTCTATTGTTATTATCGTGTAGGAGAGTCAGGATTGCAGTGGATGAAGGGTAGGGCACAATCTCATTATGAAGTGGCAAGGGTGAACCAGTGTGTGCTGTTATCTGCTGCTGAAGTATGTGTCCAAGTGTGCTATGCTGGAGCCCATGGTGTGTTGTCAGGTGGTGTGTGAGACTGTCCCTCTCCACCATGGGCTGACAGGCTAAGGGTGTGAATAACGCCTGTATTCAAAAACGCCTTGCTCTCTCATCACAGTTTTGCAAGGCCACACAGACAACGAGCAGGATTTTTAAGACGTTTCTCCTTATAATCTTCTAGAAATCTTGTCATTTCATCACTAGAACCATATGAATACCCTTAAAAACATGAGTATCTTCAACTAGAGCCTTTGGAAAGTAGTGATGGTGAGAAAGCAGTGGGTTTCAGAGTACGAGCTTTAGTGTGGTGCTATGTAAGAGTCATTGTGTGTAGGACTGATAGTCTGGTATATATATATATATTATTATTATTATTATTATTATTATTATTATTATTATTTTATTCCATCTAGTCCTCTTACAAGTACTATTGAGTAATTTAATTTCCCACTTGTGTTTGTCTGATTCATGGCAGTGTTGTTGTTATCAAACTGTAAGCTTAAACATCAGTGTCTTTTTTCAACCACTACTAATGGAAATTATTTGGGTTTCAATGTGTTTTTTTTTTTATTCATGACTTCAATAGTTTCACAGATCCTGCTAATCTACAGGAAGAAGACTTAGAGAATCCTATTTTATCACCTCTGTAGCCTTAGAAGAATTGTCACTTTGAATACTATTATTATATTTTCCTATTGTGAAGGGATGACTGGGTTGCCTCAGTAAAAGTCAAAAGGAAATACAGTAGCATGTAGGAAGTTCAGGAGTGTACTAGAGAAAGCAATGAAGGATTGAGAATACTCTGGTCAGCTTTTGTACTTATCCCAGCAATATTCCCCCCAAACACCCACACCACCCAACACTCTTACCACCACCCACCCATGCCTGTTTGTTAATAGTCTGCGTGCTTGTGTGAAGATAGATAGATAGATAAGCAGATAATAGGTTGATAGATAGGTAAATGGACAGATAGATAGATAGGATAAACATATAAATTCATAGGTAGACATATAATTAAACAGATTTGTAGGAAGATAAAAGGATAGATATGCGTGAAAAAATGTGTATATTTCTCTGCTTATTATCAATTCACCCTGGTATGTTGCCAAAAATACTCGTGTATCAAAAGTAGAGACGATAGAAAATGAGAATTAAAAATATCATAGTGTACCTTTCAAGTAAACTACCTCGTTTTTTATTTTTTTCCATAATTTTCTCGCGGGAGATGCAAACACTCGCTGTATACAATATTTACTGCTTTGACAAGTAACCGTATCTGCATGCAATAACAATAAAAAAAAAATGTCACAATAAGTTATAAATCGGTGTGAAATTTGCGTACGTAAAGTGTCCCATTAATATATTTAGTAATGAATGGTTAAAGACATGTACCTTCTGTAGCCACTGTTAATCACACGGATACTTACCGCTGGTCGGCTACGGGTTAGAGCCGCAGTAGTGTTGGTGGTGCCATTGGTGGTGGTAGTGGTGTGTTTAGTGCTACTGTCTCAGTTTTGCCACACACACACACACACACACACACACACACACTCACTCCTATACTGTATACCCAAAACACTCGTAAACACACATACTCTTAACATACCCAAACAAATCCACACTATTGTCGCAGTTTTGCCACACACACACACACACACATACATACATACACACATACACGCAATATCAGTGAAGTGTTGCCTTATTCCCGAAAATTTTATCGCCTCCACCCTCCCCCATCCGGCACCCCAGGGATCCCCGGCAGCCGGCCCCCCAGCCGGCGGGTTCCAATACTTTTTTTCATATATATCGTAACAATAACATCAGCTTCCATAGTATGTTTTTTTATGGTTTTTATAAATATATTGTTGCTTTTGAAGTGTGTTCCGCGTCTCTGTTCGGCAAATAGGTGGTGTTTAGTGGTGTTTTGATTATGGGATAAGTTTATGATCTAGCTGATCACCGGTCAATATTTTTCCTTTTTCTTTTAAATTTGCCATTTTGAGCTTTTTTATTTCAAGCTATAACTGAGCTTTTGTGTTATCAAAGAATCGTCTATCCTCTTTTAAGCGTGAAATCAATTTATTGAGTGAAATATGTGGGCTTTGAAATTGTGTTTGGTGCTGTTAAACAAACCCTTTATTTTTCTTTATTTTATTTGCTCACGTTTATGATTCTCAGTCTAACTCGTTGTAGAATGCCTTAAAAGATTGCCTAGACTCCGTGAAATGTGTTGAAATACTAGCCAAGTGAAAATGGCTTGACTTTATAGGACGTTTTAGGCGAGTTGCATGCTAAAATGTTTTTGTACTTTTAACGTACTTAATTTAGGCTTTATTTTAAAACTAGTTAAGCTGGAGTTATTTTGATGTTTTGAATGTTAGTTTAAATATTTATCACGTCATAAAATATCAAGCATTCGACCGTGGCTTCGTTTTTTCTATAAGTCATTTTTAAATTATTTACGTAATTTAGCCGAGTAACCCTTGTTCCCGTTCTCTCAGATGACCACAGCCCAAGTGGTGACTCATCATAGCCTCGGGCTGGCGGGCTCCTCCATTGCTTCCAACACCCCAGTTCGTCAATATTTTGCCCAATATCTAGTGATTTTTACGTGTTTTCGTATGTTTCTAGGGTCAGATGTGTAGACGGTAGCAGCAGAAGAAGGAAGAAAGAGGAAATAAATGAGAATGAAGAGGAAGGAAGGAGGAAGAGGAGGAGTAGGTAAGCCACTATACTTAACTCTCCCTCCACTTCTTCAATATTTTGCCTAATATCTAGTGTTTTGATGTGTTGCTAGGCTCAGGCGTGTAGGTGAAAGCAATAAAAGGAATAATGAGGGATAAATAAAGGAAGAAGATGAAGAAAGAAGGAAAAATAAAAACGGAAGAGGGGGGAAGAGGCAAGCCGTAATATTTACCTAAGTCTCCCTTGTAATCTTGCCGTTCTTTATAATGCATTTTGGTGTTCTTGGAATATATTCGGGGAGTTTTGGTATTATAAGTGTGTTTTGGATGCATTTTGTGTTACTTCATTGTGTGCTAGATGTTTGTAGGTATATTTTACGTATCTTGAGCGTGGTGCGGAGGTATGTTTGAGTATTTGTGTGTTTGTAAGCATTTTTAATATGTTTTGGGTTAGTTTAGAGTGTTTCAAGTGGTTTGAGCTTGTGTGAGGGGTCTTTTGGATGTGTGTGGAGGTGGTTTTGTGTATATTGGGTATTTCTAGTGACTTAATTGTGTGTGTTTGCAAGGGGCGTTTTGAAATCTTGCATATATGGTGCTTTGAAGGGGTTTGGGATCATTTCGATCGAGTGTTTTAAGTGGTTTGGGTGTGCGGGGTGTGTTTTGTGGTATATGGGGGTGTTTTTAGTGAGGTAATTCTTAATGTGCTCGTATTTTGAGCGGTTACATGCACAGCCTTTTGAGTGTGTTAATGGGTTAGTTTTGAGTGTGCGGGAGCAGTGTTTTAGGTGTGTTTGGGGGTTTATGTGGGTCTTCTGAGTGTGTTTATGAAAGATTTACTGTGTTTAACTGTATACGTATACATACATTGATATCCTTAGAAAATTCCCTGCCAAAAGCCAGATTTCCTTAAATTCGCAAGATTTTTATGTATTTACTTAAAAATTTACTTCTCTAACACAAATTTTCCTAAAACGAAAATTCCTTTGAAAGTTGAAACACGTACTGCAGTAATTAAGGATCTGTTCACACAATTGGTTTGTCCCGTGCAGTTCAATCCACAGCAGTATATTACAATGTACGTAAGTCAATGGAGCTGTTCACATGTACACAACCGCGCGTAGTTTTTTTTTTTTTTCTGTCGCTGCGGGTATTATTAGCTCTCTCTCCTCTCACTTGGAGTGCCTGTCCTACCGGCTTTGCATGTCAACTGTTTCCTCACACCATCAGTCCTTAAATATCTCCACCTCTGCAGCCAGAAACCATGCACGCGAATAATGCAAACGTAAATATAGTCATGTCACAACCCCGACGTCTTGCCTAAGTTGCCTACACTTCACCGCGCTCGTGCTGGTGGTCTTATCGTGGACCATCTCTGGCTTCTGCATCAGTAAATCACAGCCTCTTAGTGCATCCATGTTTGTTTGTTTATATCACGTGGCTGCGGTTACTTTGCCTGTTTGTGTCACAGCTAGTTGCTATATATAGTTCTTATAAGGCGATGAATCGTGTGATATGTTTTATATTCAAGGGTTGATTGATTGATTTAAAGTTTCTATCGTTATGTCTCAACAGCGATCATTGTAGTTGTGGTTATGATTCAAAAGTGATGTATCATTTGTTACATTGAAAGGTGTCATAATCTGCACAATCTCTACAGTGAAAAGTGTGTTAAATAGTCTGTTATAGTGAACGGTATTTATTGACTCTGTTATATTGAACGGTGCAGTATGCTGTCTTATATTGAAGGGCATCATGTCGCCTTTCACATTATCAGTGTCAGACAAGGAGAGGTTCAGTGTGAGTGTGTGAGTGAGGGGTTGGCGCCCTCCTGGTAACTGTGAGTGTGAGCGGCGAGCGGCGCATCTTCAAGGTCACTTCAAAAGTAAACAAAAGGGCGCCAAGGTGTATATAAAGAGATGACGTCATTATCTCCAGGCCGCAGGGACATTCTATGGTGATTTATACAACACATTGCCAGTACCTTATTATTGGCTCTCATTATTGTCTAGAGTTGCTTTAAATGCTAAACCTGCATCATTAATAGTTTGACAGATGAGTTCTTAAATGTAAAACTTTTCAACAACCTGTTAGTATGCGCCAGTTTACTTGTGAATAATATCAAAAGATACTAAAACATTTAAATTGAAGATGAATTGCTACTTTTACCATCTCTATGAGTTTTTTCAAATATCAAAATTTATATTCAAAGAATGTAAAAACAGGTCCAATGAGTCATTTTAAACAAAAAATAACAAAACAAATATTTTTTTAAACATAAAGACAACTACAATAATGAAACAAAACCGCAGGAACCAATAATGAAAGTGTTTATTTATTGTCGAGCTGTGTTTTGGGCGTGAAAAAACAAGATGGCTGCTGTGAAAGAGACGTTGAGGGGATAAATAAGCTTGTGACACCTCCACCACCGCCTGCACGACCCTTCCACCCTGACACCAGCGCAGCCCAAGGTCATTCCCATCTCCACAGTGCCAGTCTGAGTGCCAGTGGTAGAGGACACAACCAAAACACGGCTCTAATCAACTGTCCCATTTAGTGCCCTGCTCAAACCCTTCCATATTAGACACTTGTGGCTTGACTGACCCTCCGTAGCGCTGTGGATGACATGTAGCACCACGTTCCTTGGCCCTGCTGTGTCTGTGTCTGTGATTTGCGCTGTGTTTGTGGTGGTCTGTTAATTCGCCGGTGTTGTGTTGGTTGGTGGGTGAGAGCGAAGTGGGTGACTGTCATGGGCTGGGCTGACGAGTGGGTGTGGGGTGTACCTATGGGTGTTGTTTGATTGTTCATGGATTTTTGGGTGTGGTTTCATGGGTGCAGGTGTATCTACGGGTGTTTGGCATGGGTTACTGGGTATGGGTGTACCTGTGGGTATAGAAGCTGTGGTTACCTGTGGGTTAGTCATGGGTGTGGGTTTCTGGATGTATTGTCCTAGGGGTGTGTTTACTAATGGTTTTTTTGGTGTATTTTGATGGGAGTACCTGATGATTTGTTTCTGGGTGGATCCTAATAGGTGTAGTTTCATTGACGTGGTGTTAAATGTCTGTGTTTTTGTGGGTGTGGTGTTATCGGTACAAAAACCAATAAGTTGAGGTAATTGTTTGAAATGCTTTGCTATGTTATTTCTACCTTTTTTTAGTAATGTGAATCCTTGTAGGTATTCTCTCACTACATATACATACATACATACATACACGATATACATAGGAAATACAGATCTGTGTGATAAATTGTACCTTGTTTTTAATTGTGCTGCATCTAATCTGACGCTGACACAAGATACATTCAATTACTGGTTATCTCTTCCTTATCTCAGTCTTTTCGTCAACTCACTTGTGTCCATATTCAACATTGCCTTCCCCTCTCACTATGGCCAATTTTCCAAGGCCACAGAGACAACTAGCTGGGTTTCCAAGACAGTTTCTCCTTTTAATAAACTAGAAATCTTGTCAATCTATCACCAGAACCATAAAAACACCCTTAAAAATGCTTTATTCTCTTACTGTGACAATTTTCCAAGGCCACAGAGACAACTAGCCAGATTTTCAAGACAGTTTCTCCTTTAGAAATCTTGCCAATCTATCACCAGAACCATAAAAATACTCTTAAAAACCCGAGCATCTTCATTTGGTGCCTTTAGAAAGTAGTGATGGTGAGAGAGCAAAGTGTTTCAGATTACAGGCCTCACTCCTGCAGGCGGCCACATTGCTCCTGACTGTTTATTTGATCTTCACACCTGTAACAACTTCATAACACATAAATCTTCATCTGTAACATAGACTCGTATTCTCAAACTTCTATTCTTCCACTATTTTTTTGTTTTGAGTTGTATTTTATTCATCTTTATCTTGCTCATCCTACCATTACAGCATTCATACCTGAGACCTCAAAAATCTTTACTCCACCTCATACACTTCCATTAAGATTCCTATATCATGTACCTGGCAAATCAATATTTATGAATTGTTTATAGTACGTTGCACATATTGGTTGCTACATGTAAACCCAACAGGTGTGTATATTTTTGGCACTTCACACAGTTCCATAGTTCCCTTCTTCCTTTGCCGTACTTGCCATATCTTCCTTGCATTGCTCTCACACCACAAGCATCTCAGGTAACCAATATCTGCTCCTCACATCCTCATCCTCAAACCCTCTTGTCATCGAAGTCCCATGATAACATACACCAGCTATAGAGGTGCACATAGTTTACATACCACAGCTGGGACTTGCATGCCTGTAAACTGTTTACTTCTAGTGGGTAAACACACAATCGCACACGCACACACACACACACACACACACACACACACACACACACACACACACACACACACACACACACACACACACTTACTTTAAGAAGGAGGTTTCAAGACATTTATCTGTTTCTTTTAGCTAACTCTCAGACTGCAAGGGGACTGGCAACTAAGTGGGCCTTTTTTTTTTTTTTTCTCTTTCTTTTTTTCCCTTCAGCTTTCCCCTCTTGCATAACACACACACACACACACACACACACACACACACACACACACACACACACACACACACACACACACACACACACACACACACACACACACACACACATGCACACCTGTCACCCCATTTGGCACAGGTGTTCCCAGCACTCCTCTCACTCCCTCACTAAGTAGGCTGGAATGTTCCCCGGTCTGCCTGTCACACTGGGAGGATACTTGCTTCACTAGTGTTTGTTGTCGTTACTGTCATCATCATCATCATCATCATAGAGTAAGGTGTGATGTTTTTCCTGGGTCATCTCCTTTTAGCCTCTTCAATATTGGGATGCTTTTTTTTTATCTTGAGTTTTGGGTATGATTAAACTATTTTATTGACATTGGGAAGGGTCTATGGAGGTTAGAAGATTAGTAGCCACAGTCTTCACTATTTTGATCCCCACATAAGGTTTTGAAGCTATATAAAATCAAATAGTAACCAGAATGAATATGGAAGCACATCATGGTACTGAAGGGGATGAAGATTTCTATTTATATAAATTAACTAGAAAATAACTATGTGTTTATATATAAATTTAACATCACTCTTTGCCCAGCAGGTTGATTCGTGGTGTTGACAGCAGCAGCAGCAGCCTTGCCACAGCCCACCGGCACCACCAGCTTGATTCCCACACACACTACACCATTCCCTTGACCGTCTCTTTCATGTCCCTCCAGCCACCACCATGTCTAAAAATGACAAGTCCAAGTCTCAGAGCTTTGTAAGTATAAGTATCTGTCTGTCTGTCTGTCTATCTGTTTATCTGTCTTGCATCTTCTTATGTGCCTGAATTGCCTGATACTTGCAAATTTCTGGCTTTTTTTAACCCCTTCAATACTAGGACACATTTTTACCTTGAGATTTGTGCACGATTAGGCCATTTTATTGACATTAGGAAGGTTCTATGGAGGTCAGAAGATTAATGGCCACAGTTTTCACTATTTTAATCCCCCACATGAGTTTCTGAAGCTTTATAAAATCACCAAATATTAAGCAGAATGAATACAGAAATGCATCATGGTACACAAGGGGTTAAAAGTTATTGCATTTTAGTCATTGTTCAGTTTATGATTTTGGTTTGATGTTCTTGTAAAAAAAGATAAGAAATAAGGTTCCAAGAATGTGTATTGGATCACAGCTAGCATTAGGTCAGGATGTTATTGTTATATTTATCTCTCACCACAGATATTGTCAGTGTGGCTTTACTGATAAGACTTGTCCAAACCTCTTCTCATTCCATAGTCTGCCATTGTGTTATGTGTGGCTTTGTCCCTTCTTGCATTACACCTGGCTTGTTATCCCCTGAGCTTCTATGTATTATCGGAACCTTGTTGTGGTAGATACAGTTTAACAGCATTTTAGGTCTAAATGTAGATACCCAATGCTAAGATTTAACAGTATTTCAGAGCTCAATGAAGATGGATTTCTCTCGAGTTCTGGAGCTATTTGCATGTAATACTTAAGATATATATGTGGTTATATTGATTGTGTTTGTGCTTTTTACATACATATTTGTTTTGATATGTATTCACTCTGGAAAAAAAATAGATTCTTGGTCATTCACTTGTAATATGCACTTTTTTGTCAATAACCCACTACTACTACTACTACTACTACTTCTACTACTTCTACTGTGACTACTACAGTTACTACTACTATTACTTCTACTTCTACTTCTACTTCTACTTCTACTTCTACTACTACTACTACCACAGCATCCATAACTCATCTGTGTTGTTTCCTCTCCCTGCAGCTCAACAAAATGGACAAGATGCTCACAGGAACCTCCAAGAAGAAGGTTCCGAGCAAGGAGCGCGTCAGTAACCTTCCAAGGCCAAACTCGGACCTGGACCTGAATGAGATGGAGGAGGACCAGTACTACCTTGACAACCTGGCTGATGAGGAGGTGCTGTTTCTATCACTGGCTCAACTCTAACTATGGCTCATATTCTCAAACACTTCTGCCCTTCACCTCCACTATTTCAAAAGGCTTTATCTAAATTTTCATTATTTTTGTAGTGTTTTTATGGTTCTAGAGGCAGATTGACATGATTTCTGCCTTATTAACTGGAGAAACTCTCTTGAAAAGTTTACTTATCATCTCTGTGGCCTTGGAAAATTGTCGTGGCAAGACACAAAGCATTCCTGAACCAATAATGAGGTGCTGTTTTTATCACTGGCTTGGTTTTTAATACATTATGAATCTGGTAGAAAATACACAAAAATTCTGAATAAAATGAAACTTTTTGCTTGAATTTGGCTGAAGAGACAGAAATTCAGGAATACATAAGATTTTTGGTAGGATGTGATGAGATTCTGGTGATTGAGGGCCACATTATTAAGATTGGTGATTGAGGGCCACATTAATAAGATTCTGGTGATTGAGGGCCACATTAACCCTTTCATTACTAGGACACATTTTTCCCTTGAGATTTGTATACCATTAGACCATTTTATTGACATTAAGAAGGGTCTATGAAGTTTACAATATTAATGGCTGCAGTCTTCACTATCCTAATCACCCAAATTAGTTCCTGAAGCTGTATAAAATCATCAGATAGTGAGTAAAATGAATATGGAAATGTGTCATGGTACTGAAGAAGTTAGACTAAAAGTAGTGGTTAGTTATAGCCCCGATGATGACCTGCTTCTGTTCCTCAGGTGCGGGAGAGGTTCCTCAACATGATCAAGGACATGAACATCGCCAATGAGTCTGTCATGATGAACACTCCCCTGGACAAGATGCGCATCATGCTGGAGAATAATTACAAGGTTTGTGTGTGTGTGTGTGTGATGCAACGGAGTAGAGGACACTAATGATAGGGAATGGTGGGGCATTAGATGAAAGATAGAGAGAGGATAGTG
The DNA here is from genome assembly GCF_017591435.1 of Portunus trituberculatus. NCBI lineage: Eukaryota > Metazoa > Arthropoda > Malacostraca > Decapoda > Portunidae > Portunus > Portunus trituberculatus. Next base: position 8,114,341 of record NC_059288.1, read on the forward strand.
AATAATGAAAGGTGGATAGTGCTTGTGAGTATTAGAAAACAATTGATGGTGTATAAAATCACCAGAGAGGAAGCAGAATCAATATGGAAATGTGTAATGGTGCTGAAAGGTGTAATGATGACTCACAACACTTAACAACGTAACACAAACAAGAGCACCACAGTGACACCTCAACCTTGCCTTCCACTGACAGATGGCCCAGACACAGCACAAATTGGACTCCCCAAAGGAATATATTGAGTACCTGCGGCGGGATGACCTGAGTCCCAAGGCAATAGTCAAGACCCTGGAGACGCTACAGGTTGCCCTCCGCAGCAACAAGATCACGTGGCTGCAGGAGTTTGCCCACAGTGGCCTCCGTGTGTTGCTGGCCATCCTTAATGAGTGTTATAGAAGGTACATCACTCTTGCCTTGTGTTGCTGCTGGTTTCTTGTCTTTCTTCATCTTGTTTTAGGGCACTTGGCTAATTTTTGGCGTGTGTTTTCTCCACACTTTGTGTTTTAGTATTTTTTTTCCCTTGGTCCCATTCAGAGGGTACGTCACTCTTGCCTTTTATTGCTTGTGATTTCTTGTCTTCCTTTGTCTTGTGTGATGGCACTCTGCTCTTTTTTTTGGCTTCTGTTTTGTCCACACTTCGTCTGTGATAAATGTTTTTTTTCCCTTGGTTTTATTCAGAGGGTACATCATTCTTGCCTTGCCTTGCATCTGGTTTCTTGTCTGTCTTTATCTTCTGTGATGGCACTTGGCTCTTTTTCGCTTGGATTTTGTTTGCACTTCGTCTGTTTAGTGTTTTTTTCTTAGTTATAAGACCCATATTCTGAAATGCTTTGCTCTCCAAGGGCCCCAGTTAAATATATTTGTGTTTTTAAGAGTATTATGGTTATGGTGATAGAGTGACAAGATTTCTAATTTATTAAGAGAAGAAACTGTCTTGGAAACCTGGCCATTTGTCTCTGTGGCCTTGGAAAATTGTTGTGTTGAGAGGGGAAGGCATTGCTGAATGTGAGCGTGTCTTTTATCTGTTTGGAGAGCGATGGTTGTCTACTCTCTCTCCCTTGAGGCCAGTGTCAGGTGAGAGAAGGATTAAAGCGGACGGTAAAACTCAACCACTGGAAGAGAGTGTGGAAAGCTACAGAACTTCTTACTTTCCTTGTAACACTTTTTTTGCTGCACTGAAATTCTTATATTGCCTTTCATTACAGTCTTTGCTTTAAGTGTTGATACATGATGCACACTTTTATCTGAAATTGCAAATCTTTTATAGTAGTTTTAAATAAATTATTTCATTTTCCTATGCCTGTGAATATTTACGAAGCATTAACCACATTTTTCTTTTCTTTCCTGTTGTCTATGATTTCATTATCTAGTTGACTGCAAAGGTGAGTCATTTATTTTGTCTTTAGTGTCTAGTGTTTCAACACTACTAATGGTGTGGCCTGAAGGAAGTGTAGCTTGATACAGTTCATAATGTTATTGGATGAGAGAGAGAGAGAGAGAGAGAGGGGGGGGTGGATCATGTTCTTTCAAATATCGGTTTTTCAATGTGTATCCTGCTGTCAGACTTGGACTATGGCTGAAATTGTTTTTGATATGCAAATTTGAATGAAGTATGAATCCATAATTTGATAGAAGCTGTTTGCCTGTAAGTGTTTGTACTTTGTGACTTGTTGATATGATGAGAGGTGTGATGGATTTGTTTGTGTTGGATTACTCATCACTCTTGTCCCTTTGGTGACTGAGCATGTGTGACACTCCAGTCGTAAGTAACTTATTGTAGAAAGTTTTGATTATGGGTTTCTTCTTTACTGATTTGCTGTTTGATATGCTGCAAACTGCACCATTAACTCACTTTTAGAATCAATGTTTTACTTGTGTGACTTGTGTTTTGATCAGTGTGCCAGAATGAAGCAGTTATTTGTAGTGATGAGACTTTGTGTTTTGCAGCGGGAACAACAACCGTCAGTGGGACAACGTCCAGTTTGAGGCCATCAAGTGTCTGAAGGTGATTTGTAACAACATTGTGGGCATCAAGGAGTTCTTCCGGCAGCCGGAAGGCTTCACTCTGCTGGCCCAGAGTCTGACGCCCTCAAAGCCGGTCATCATGCTGGAGGTGCTGCGCCTCATGAGCAGTTTCTGCCTCCCGCTGTGGCAGCAGGACGGGCTGGACGGCCACAGGGAGGTGCTGGATGCCATCACCATCGTCGGGGAGCTCAAGAAGCAAGAGCGCTTCACTCCAATCATCATGGGGCTGGGCATGCAGGACAATGATCTGCTGCGCCTCAACTGCCTCTCCATGGTCAACTCCATCATCAACTTTGTGCCCGACGACAACCTGGACTTTCGGCTGCACCTGCGCAACGAGTTCATGCGGACGGGCCTGCACGACCTGCTGGAGATCCTGGAGAGCAGCGAGCACGTGGACATGAGGAAGCAGCTGGAGGTGTTCCACAAGTCCCGCCTGGAGGACTTTGAGGACTGGCAGGATCGCTTCATGATTCACGTTGACGAGATGGACGATCTGGAACGCTGCTTTGAGGTGCTCAAGAACCAGGTCCAGGACTCCAACTGTGAGACGCCCATGCTGTCCATCCTGCAGCACCTCGCCTTCATCCGCGACGACGAGAACTCCCGCTCTGCCTATTACAAGCTGATTGAGGAGTGCATCTCACAGATCGTCCTGCACCGCAATGGCTGTGACCCGGATTTCAGGGCCACCAAGCGTTTTGAGATCAAGGTGGACCAGCTGCTGGACCAGTTCAAGGAGGAGACACGCACCAAGAACGAGAAGGTGACCTCTGAGTACCAGGCCCAGCTTGAGGACGCCCTCACCAAAAACCAGAAGCTGGAGGCTGAGCTGGCTCTGGCCAAGTCCCAGCTGGAGGAGGCCATGCGCACGGGTGGTGAGGTGGCCAAGAAGGGCGGCCTGCCTGTTGTGCCCGGCCTGGAGCAAAGGATTGCTGCCCCACCACCACCACCACCACCACCTGGCATGGGAGGGCCCCCACCACCACCACCACCACCTGGCATGGGAGTACCCCCACCACCCCCTCCACTGCCAGGAATGGGAGGACCCCCACCACCCCCTCCACCACCAGGTATGGGAGGACCTCCTCCCCCACCACCACCCCCAGGCATGGGTGGTCCTCCCCCTCCTCCACCACCACCAGGCATGGGTGGACCACCACCTCCTCCCCCGCCAGGAATGGGAGGTCCACCACCCCCCCCGGGCATGGGCTTCCCCCGCATGCCCTGTGCGCCAGCCCTGCCCTTCGGCATGACCCTGAAACGCACCATGAAGCCGCCGGCGCAGACCAAGCGGCTGCAGTGGAGCAAACTGATGCCAATGCGCATGAGTGAGAACAGCATGTGGGTGCGGCTCAACAAGAAGGACTCTGCCATCCGCCAGGAAGTGCTCAAGGACCTCAGTGAGCAGTTTGCAATGAAGCAGGTGCGGCGGAAAGACCCAGAGCAGGCCGAGAAGCCAGCCAAGCGGGACAAGGAGCTGCGGGTGCTGGACACAAAGACCAACCAGAACCTGTCCATTGCCCTGCGGGGACAGTTCAAGCACATGAGTGTGGATGACGTACGGTTGGCCATCCTGCAGTGCGACGAGTCTATCCTGTGCACTGACTCGGAGGGCAAGCCCGACGCGGCCACCCTGCAGACCCTCATCGTGTCTCTGCCTGACCACGACGTGATCAACAAGGTAGTGGCGCTGGAGGACCCCGGCGACGACCTGGCAGAGGGCGAGCTGTTCCTGTACCGCATCGGTCGCATCAAGAAGCTGGTGCCACTGCTGCGCAACATGGCCTTCAAGACGGAGTACCCCGCGCTGGTCAAGGAGACACGCCTCGACATTGTCAACACCAAGGCTGCCCTCGACGAGCTCTCCAACTCCAAGAAGTTTGAGCGCGTGCTGGCATACATCCTGGAGTTTGGCAATGTGCTCAACTCTGGCTCAAAGAATGCAGACACGGTGGGCTTCGACATCAGCTTCCTCCCCAAACTGTCCAACACCAAGAATGCTGACGGCCACACCTTGCTCCACTACCTCGCTGACACACTCATGAGGGAAGAGTCAGAGAGTTCAGACTTTGAGGACGGACTCATCCACTTTGCCGACGCGGAGAGGGTCAACGTGGATGTGGTGAAGGCAAACATTGATAAGATGAAGAAGGAGATTAAAAACATTGGCAATGACCTGCAGAGGCATGTCAAGCAGGACCCAGAGGACAGGTGTGTGTGTGTGTGTGTGTGTGTGTGTGTGTGTGTGTGTGTGTGTGTGTGTGTTTTATTATTCTTACCTAATGATCTAGGAATTTGCAATCACTTTATTGCACTTTTCTTTGGATTTGATTGCTTTTATCCCACAGCCTTGTTTGCCAGTGTGTTTGTGTGTGTGTGTGCGTGTGCTTATGTGTATGTGTGTATATGTGCATTTTCCTGCTTCTATTATCTTCCAAAATTACACAATGTATTATCTTAGCGTTGTGTACGAGTATTGAGAGGCAGGTTGTCCCACTGTTAAGTATTGGATGTCTTTACAGGTTCAAGGAGAAGTTTGAAGAGTTCTTCCACGATGCGGAGAAGGACATAGCACTTCTGGAGACAGAGTTTGACATGATGCAGAAGAAGTACGAGCATGTGGCTGAACTCTTTACTTTTGATGTCAATAAGTACTCACAGGAGGAGTTCTTCAGGGACATCAACAAGTTCATAGTCTCATACAAGGTGGGTTCACTGGTGGGTTGGTGGGTTAGTGAGTTGGTGGGTTTTGTAGTGAGTTGGTGATGTAAGGTGTGTGTGTAGCAGTGGCATGAGGATGATGCCTCTGATCCTTGAGTCTTTTCATACTTTTAATGTTGTCACTATCATCATGTTTCCCATGTAAGGTATGTGTTCCAGATGAGAGAGAGAGAGAGAGAGAGAGAATGGATAAAGATAATGCAGTTCTGGCTAAAATTTGGTTGAAAGAGAGAGAGTGAAAAAGAAAAAAACCTTACAAACAACTATCCTTAAATAACAAAAACAACAAAAACAAACATTTCTCTGGCAACAGACCGCAAAGGAGCAGATCATGAAGGAGGAGGACAAGCGGCGCAGGGACCAGGAGGCACGGGAGAGAGCCGAGAGGGAGAAGGCGGAAAGGGCAGAGAGGGACACGAGGCAGAGGGCACTCCATGACGTGACCAATGACCAGAGCAACACAGAGGTGATGGATCAACTGGTGCAACTCATCAACACTGGACAAGCGTTTGATGTGATGGGGGCCGGGCGCAGACGACGACCAGGGAAGACAACAGGTTAGTGCAGGGCCAGCTGGATGTGTTGCCTTGTGTTGTGTTTGTGTTTTATTTCCTGCTCCTTCTTTGTCTTTTGTTTTTCTTATTTGTTTTCAGTGTATTGCAGTCTTCTTGTCTTCTTTCCACTTGTGTTTTTTCCTTTAAGTTTCTCTCATGTTTATTTTTAATTTTCTGTATACATGTTTTAGTTTTCATATGTTCATGGTGTTTTATCATTATTACTGTTAATACCTTTTTTTTTTTTTTTTTTTTTACTGTTTTATTTCTTGCATTACTGTATTTTCCTATTTTGTTCTTCCTTCATCATTTGGCTCTATCTTGTACTCCTGATATTTATTTGCCCTTTAGTGTACCAGACTAATCACAAGATCCCATTTTTTTCTCTAACAAATGTATAGTACAGATGAAGGCAAACCAAGAACTAGCTAGACATACAGAGAACTTTTGGTGGGGTAGCCTGAAATAGGTGGCCAGCAGATGGGGCAGAGGTGTCATGTCAGGGGAACTTAGGCTTGTATTCTCAAACACTTCTGTATTTCAAGAGGGTTCATTTAAATTTACACAGTTTTATTAAGGTGTTTTTATGTTTCAAGAGGTAGATTGACAAGATTTCCATATTATTAACTGGAGAAGCACACTTGAAAATCTTGCTAATTATCACTTTAGCCTCGGAAAATAGTTATGGTGAGAAGCAAAGCGTTTCTAAATATGGACCTTAGCAAGATAGAATACATTGATGAGATAAGTAGGCATGTGAATATTGATTATAGTGTTTTAGGAGTCAGAGATGAATATTACTCGGGGAAGTGAAGGAGTAAGTCTTTTCACATTTGGCACAACTCTTGGTGGTCAGTGACACATACAGAAGTGTTAGTACAGGATAAACTTTGTGGTGAAAGAAGTGACAAAAACACATCAGGTATTCAGGATTACAGCTAGAAAATTGCTCATTGTTTAGTGATGGAAGTACAGATCAAACAGTGAATTCCCTAGATTCTTTCACTAGTCTGACTGCCCTTCATTCACCACTGGAAAGAGAGAGAGAAAGACAGTGACGTACATTGATACAAAACACGTTAGGATTTGTGGAGTGAAACGAGGAATAGATTGAAGAAAAAACCAGTGACGAAGGCAGCAACGAGCACCATCTTTATTGTATCCAAACATTTCAACACCTTCTATCAGTGGTATAAAACAAAATATAAAACAAATATAGATATAAAGGCACAAAAAGTTAAAACAGTGACCAAATACAAGGGTTAAGAAGTGAAATTTATACAGTATTTAGTGGGTAGGCTGACAGGAGGAATAGATTGCATTAGCCTGACCCACCTTGCAGCTGCCGCCTGTTTCCTGTGGCTTGAACCCTTGTGTAGTGCAGTGAGTGTTCTGTAGTCAGTGTTGTGTATGTGCCTTGATGTGTGTGTTGTGTTGTGTTGTGTAGTAATTCAATGTTGCCCCAGAAGTTGATGTTTAGAGGAGAGGATTACCATAACATAAATGGACAAAACATTCAGCCTTGTTGTGTGTACAGATTCATTTCCCATTGAGCATTTCAGCAATAAGTGAAGAATACTTTTGTCCATTGAAGTGTTGAGTGCTTGAACCAAACAATAATACACTGGAGTTTGTTGCTTTATTCTTTACAGTAGAACCTTTTAGTGTTGATGCATCTAGAAATGTTCCTAACCTTTTGATTTCCAGCTGGATTATTATTTTATTTCTCTTCTAGACTCTTTACCCTGTCATGCTTTACCTGTGATAGAGACTTAGCTCAATGTTGTAGTGATAACTCAGGAACTTAATTGTGTGACTCAGTGCCTTGCCAGAAATTAAGTAGATTCACAGTCAGTTTCTTGTTTCTCTTTTGTTAATGAGAAAAATAGTTAAAGATGTGCATTGTAGTGTTACCAGAAGTTGTAAATACATGTGTTTGGTGCCATATGAGTCTAGTTAGTGTGGTACCAAGAGAACAAGTTAATCCATCAGCCAGTGAGGTGTAAATATGTAACTACTGCTCAACTCAAGAGATTAAAACAGTGACAGTATTGACATTATTGCCATTAAGTCACTCATGTCACCAGCAATTAGTGCATCTAACAACAGTGACAGGAATGGAATGTAATAGTGAGAGTGGCATTGTGTCTTATTATGAGCAAGGTAATAGTTTGTTTGATAAGTACTCAGACACCAGCAATCTGTCACCTCAACACAAACAAAGGCTCTTGTGTTGAGGCTTCTCCTTTTCTTTCTCTTCATCTTCCCTCACTGTCTCACATGCTCAAGTTCCACTGCTGATAGCCCTCCAAAAAACATTCGCTGCTGATACCCCTCCAAAAAACATTCACTGCTGATAGCCCTCCAAAAAACATTCACTGCTGATAGTTCCCCAAAAAAACATTCAATTTTCCTTGATTTCTGTGCCTTTGTTGTAGATGTGCATTTCTCACTATCTGTTTAGTACCTGACAAATATATGGTCTAGTCAGTTGCTGGTCTGTAGTAAGTAAGAAGACTCACTGATGGACTCCAGCAAGTGACAGCCGCTGGGAGTCGCTGTGAACTAGGCAAGGTGCTAATGAGGAGGCTTTCTTTCCCCTGATTTCTTGATGGCCATCCTGATTTAGGGCCCTGCCAGCCTTGCTTGATCTTATTTCATGCTCTGTTCATTCCCGTGCCACTCTTGCCCGCCAGGGAGGAGCCAGCTTGTCCATTGTGGGTAAGACAGTCCCTCTCTCTGTGTCCTTGCCTTGCCTCTGCCAATACCCCCCTCCCCCTCACCCTGCCAACACCCCACACCCCCTCAGACGCTTTATTCAGCAGTGGGCGTGTGGTTAATATGTAGCCTCTGTGTTGTCGTAGCTGTGGTTGTCTCTGCTTTATGTGTCGTCTCTCTGTAGCCCGCTTGTGTAGCATTAATCCTGCAGGTCTTTGTTTGTCCCGTCGGCCGGCTGGTAGTATTTGTCTTAACACTATGTAGCAGTAATACTTCGCTGTAGTGGTGTCTTTCCTTCCCCATTGACACTGACAGACGCCTTGCTTATACAGACTACTACCTCGTTATTATGCTTTGACTCTCCTTAGTATGTTTCAATTAGATCCTTTGTTCCCTTTCCCTGGGTAAGCTCAAGCCTATAGATGTTGCCTCCTGTCCTTACACTGTCTGGTGGGATGGATCTGTGCATCAAACATTGTACAGCAGAATATTTAAGTTTGCCATCATTACTCTTTCCTCTTATTGCATCTGTGGAAAGTAAATTGATGGATGCTTGTCCACCCCGTGTTTGGCAACTAGTACAGAATGTCCCCACGACTAACACCCTAAATGCCATGCACTGTACATATGACACAATGGCCCACACACCACCGACACTCTGCCTACTTCTCATAGTGACCACAGGGAGGAAGACAGCCTAGTGTTACTCCTACATCCACCACTGCATGTGTGTGTCAGTGTGTGTGTGTGTGTGTGTGTGTGTGTGTGTGTGTGTGATGGGGTGTTCCGTTAGACGTGTGTTGGTGTGGTGTTGACTGTCTTGCTATAATGGGAATGGTGGGTTTAGTGATGCAGTGTTTCAAAATATCATGTGTTTGGGTTTCATGACAAAGTTTTGGTGAATAAACATGTCATTTGGAGGCGGGACAGTGGAGTGGTGGTGGTGGTTTGTGTGGAGTGTGTTGAGGGAGTGTTGCTGGCCTGCCTGAGAGGCCTGAGTGATGTGTGTGGTGATGGACGTGGTGGTGAGTGTAGTGTGGTGTGGGTGGTGGTTCACCTCACACATACTTTCAATCCAGACATGATTTTCTGGTATATTGAACTTTTGACTCTTCAGAATTTCTTTTAAATACTGGATTCCTATCAGTAACTCAGACTTCAGTGTACTACAGTATATATCTATATCTAATGTCTTTCCTTCAGTCACTTACCTTGATCCTTTTATAATGTCATCTCTCTTATTTAATATCTTATTTTTATCCCTCTCAACATGATACATCCAGACATTTTCTGCTCTTTTAGGTAATATTTGAGAGCTCAGTATATCCTGGATGACAAGACTATTGTGTTGGGATCTGTGATACTTGATGTAATAATGTCTACTTCCCCACAACACTTTATACTTGTATATATACATCAACATTTAAAAAGAAAACTGTATAATAGAATAATTGGTCTGGTGCAGACCTTTAATCCTCTCACATTGTGCTCTCAGAGTCTGAATTATTAAACCTGCTTCCCTTAACTCGTTCTCAGTAATGTCAGAGGTCATGGAACTGGTCTGTTTGGTTATGCAGTCTCTGAATTTTGTCTCACTCAATAACTCTGTCAGTGGTTTGCTCATTTAATTGAATTAACCAAATTTCTGACACTAGATGGTAATGTGAACACCATTCAGCCCTGTCTTGTTAATTTATTTTGACTTTTGTTAATTTCACTTTAAATTTGTGTTCTGGAACTTGTTTTGAGTTTGAAATAAGCATAAGTCAACATTTGAGAATTCTTCATTAAAGTTATTTTTCAATGTAGGATTGAAATTATTTTGGTAATGTACTGAGTGATTGATAGCAGATCATGACCCATTCAACTTCCTTAATGCAGTTCATACAAGTCCCAGCTTCTCTTGTTTGCTTTTTGCAACCTTTCTGTGAATTTATGCCTTTTTGGGTCTGAACATTTCAAAATTCATTTATAGACTCTAACTTTTGTACTTATGTAAAAAATGGACTGAAGTGAGGTAATATAGCAAGAGTACATGAAGTGTTAGGAACACCTGAGGATGACAGTAAGTGTATTGTGTCTGATCTGAGCTTTGTCTCCCCGGCCTGTCCCTCCCTCCTTCACTGCACTGCATGGCCCCCTCCACACACACAGCCGAGAGAAGGGCCCAGATGAACCGCAGCCGTTCTCGCTCAGGGCTAATCACGCAGTCTCCCACTAGCAATAAGGATATCAAACTGTGAGTCACTTATCTTACGTGTGTGTGTGTGTGTGTGTGTGTGTGTGTGTGTGTGTGTTTCTCTTCTTATAGTAACAATGTGACATACAAGTGAATTGCAACTCCCCACACCAATTCACTATGATGAGCCTCTGAATATATCCTGTGTAGGGCTGACCTGTGCCACTCATGCACCTCATCACCACTGGGTCTCCTTGGTGAGGCTGGCACCACCACAGGAAGGCTGTCATGCACCTGTGATTGGAGCTTTGCTTATTTCAGTGATCAATCAATTATTCACTGCACTCACTTTCTTCATTCCATCTTATGAAATTGTGTGCATGTCTCCCTTTGTTCCAGGTTATCTTTAGAGAGAGATGTATAAAAAAGTGGTAGTGATGCATATGATCTGTAAGAAGTCTTGGTTTTAGAAGTGGTCACTATTTCTGTAAAGATGTTGCTTTATTCATAATATATTCTGTCTTAAATTTTTTAGAAATGAAGGAAGAGAAAAGTAATGTTGTCTTTATTTGATTGAAGAGCTGGAAGATTTATATGTATACAAATGTCTTGAATTTTTGTGAGTTTAGAGGAAAAGAACAGTCATGAAGAGCAGTGCAAAGTGTGCCAGTAGCCAGTACCAGTCTGTTATCAATCCTCAACTTCCCCACTGCAGGAGTGAAGGAATGGACATCGACGTGGAGAACCAGCCAGCACGTCCCTCCCGGCCCCGCACGCGCCGCCCCGGCCTGCCCACCGGTCTGGAGTCACGGGACAGAAACTTTGGCCAGCAGAACGAGAATGGCAGTGATTCTTCGGACGCCCTGCTGCAGCGGCTGAGGGAGCTGTAGGTGGCGCCTGCTGCCGCTGCCTGTCACCCGCCAGGAACAAAGGCTCAATGCACCGCCACCTGTCTGTGTGAGGCATGGCACTCCGATGCTGTCTGGGTGGCACTGCGGCTAACACTGTACATAGACATACCTACACACTCACAGACACACACAAACACCAAGTCAGTAAGGTAAGGCAAGTGTTCCTTCTCGTATTTTCTCAGTCCGTGTGAATCCGAGGAAATATTCCCCGTAATGGATCTGTGGATTGATCCGCCCGACTCGTGGTGATGAGTGGTGTATAGGACGCCCCACTTGGCCCGCCAGCCGTGTGTGTCGCTCCTTTGTGTGGAGTGGCGGCGGTGGCGGTGCAGTCTGGCCAACTAAAGGGAAGTCATTCTTGTGACTTGCCAAAGTTAGGTTGGCAAGTTGCAAGATATACCATCTCTCCAACCTTTTATATGCATTGTATTGCAATATTTTAATTATATCAAAGTTGCAGTTTTACTTAAAATCTGTATGATGAGTATATTTTTTTGACTTTTATATGAAGTTTGCAATTTCCATTTTGAGTATGAAGGTCATGTAAGTGTGAGTGAGTTCCAGAATAGCAAACCACCACATAACATAACAGTTCTGAGTGTTGATAGTGTATAACTTATTGTTCATCTTAGCAATTCTGGGTTCCAGATACTGCTGTGCATTGATTGCTTCTCCACTTGTGCTTCTCTCTTTGTTATATTTATTGTTGTGTCTGTACTAATGTCCTGATCATGATAGCTTTAAGCACACCATCTCAGATCAGCTCCTCGTCCTGCCTCATGTTGTACTGCCAGTATGTAGTGTTCAAGACTTCAAGTGTTCCTTCCTGCCAGCACCACCTCTGCTCCTCAGTAGTCCTGCACACCACTCCCACATTGCCCCATTGCCTGGCCTGGTGGTGAGTGCTGTCATTGTGTGTGGACAGAGAGAGGAACCATTGTCCATTGTGTCCTCAGCAAGACTTTTGAGACTCACTTCTCCAGGGATGGTTGGTGATCAAATATGCTTACATAAGTGAACTTGATTTGTCACCAATAGTGAGTAATCTGATTCCTCAGTGGATGGACAGACTGCTCTTTGAAGTAAAAACTGTATTTGGGTGTGTTTCAACTACTGTATTTCAAGTGATCTTGGTAAGCAGGTCACCCTGAGGTTCTGAGTGTACTAGTTGCCACACCCTCAGTAGAATAATGCATCATGTGTATATCCATAAGTTGAGAGAACAGTCACAGTGCAGCAGCATTAGTCTGTTGTTTAGTGCTATCCCTGCCTGTTACTGCCTCACTCTGAGGGTCTTTATCTGACATAACATGTTTGATAAAAGATTTTTCAATTGGTTCTTTTCAGGAATTGTAATATGTGCTCAAAAGTTCATTTTTATTGTAAGTGGAGTGATATATTATGAGAATTTCTTTTCAAATGATTCTTGCAAAATTTTCCATGCAAGGCAACATGTTGTGGCTACAGTCTACAGGGTGAGTGGTGGGATTTGTGTGAGAGAAGGAAGTCATGAGGGAACAAGTTGACCCTCTCCTTCACACCAATCGTTTGTGATGCATTGCCCGTGCCTTCCCATTTCTCCGTCTCTCCTCGGTTGTATCTCTCTGCCAGAATAGGTCTTGGCTACTGCATTCCCAAGTGTTAAGGCAGATATTTATTTTTCTTTCAAGGGGAGGGAGGAATTGTAGTATAAGGTGTATAAAGATAGGTTAGTCCCCCTTGAGTAAGGTTGCCACAAGTGGAGAAACCTGCTCACACTTTTTTATCTCTTTCTTCAGATTTCCTTGAGTTTCTGAAATAGCAAGATTATTGGAGGTCTTATTGGTTGCAAATGTGCTGTGAACTCCTGACATGAAGCTTGAAAAGGAAGTGTGTGTTGTGTAGTCAAATTTTGTACAGATGTCTTACTCTATGCATTCTGTAGCCTGTGTAATGTTGTGCTGGGAACGTGTAGCAATGCAAGCAGGAGTGCACCAATCACATGTGTTGAGAGAAGCTTCAGTAACATAACAAGCTTTCATGCATGGTCAGCATTGCCACAGTTATCCCATAAAGCCAAGTAGATACACACAAGTGGTTACTGATATGAGTTGTCAGAGTAATACTATAATAGTGTGCAGTGTGTGATGATACTACAGCAGCCAGCAGCACAAGAGTGTATACCAGGTGCTGAGAAAAGCATTTTGAAATTCACCCATAGTTTGGATTGATTTTAATGATCCTTCATAATGAACAAGAATACATATCCCTTGGTACAACATGATACCAGATTCTTTGTAAGGTCTAACTAAATTTTATTTTATGTGTGATAACTTGAAGTTGATGTGTTTGTCATCTTCGTATGTGTTATTTTTATAGGATTCAAAATGGTGTTTAGATTTTATTTACTTCTCAAAAATTGTCTATTTTTTACTTCCCCAAAAAATTGTTATTTTTTTATCATGCAGTCCAATGGATGACTCCTTTCATAAACTCCTGTTTTATTCATTTCATTGTTTCACAAGTAACATGAAACGTGTGTGTGTGTGTGTGAGGGAGTGAGTGTTGCAGTAATTCTAAGGTTGATGTGCTGATCATTCCACTCACTGCTTAATTTTGTCTTAAGAGGTTTGAGTTTCAGTGTGCAGACCTGTGATGCGACCTGACTAAATTAACTCCTATGGCTGTGTGTGTGTGTGTGTGTGTGTGTGTGTGTGTGTGTGTGTGTGTGTGTGTGTGTGTGTGTGTGTGGAGTCTCATTTCTTGTGCCATGAAGCTTGTCACGTACATAGGTGCACTACAGATGGTAATATATTTATCCGACAATTGATAAATTTGCACCATTTATCTTTATATCTGTAGCGATATTTTCTTTTATTTGCACCCTTCTCTTGTATGTAAAAGAGAAAAACCATATCTTGAAATATTATTCTTTATATTTTTAATTCATTTAATTGTCAGAGTCAAGCAAGCCAGTCTTTTCTTATGCACAAAATGCATTGTATCAGTAAGACATTTTCTTTTTTCATGCACGAAGCAGCAAATCTTAGTCGCTAGTATTTAGAGCATTCCTACATTGGATCTCATGTCTAGGGGTTATTACCACATGTCAGAGTGTGAACAGACAACCATAGAAGTGTTCTTGTGTGTAGCTGATTAAGGAAGAAAGACGAGGAACATACAAGGTTAATACACTGGTCTGTGTGAGGGAGTGTGTCTTAAGCTGTTGTGGTTATGGTGAAGAAAATAGAAGTGATGTTAGAAGAGTTCAGAAAAGCTGGTGTGTATTTGCAGCTTCCAAGAATAAGAGAAACAATGTGGTGTGTGTAGAGGAGGGTAAATGTGTGATGTATGTATAGTGATAGGAAGAAGCAGAGGCAGTTGTGGTGTCTGGGTGTGTCAGGCCTAAAAGGATTGATTGGGAATGTTGGAGGTGATGTGCAGTGCCTTCTTAACTCCAGGTGAATGTGATGCCTTAGTGAGTTGTCAAGTAGTCCTTCTTTACTCTACATAGCAGGGCTGGTTATCTATTCACCCCTGCCCATATTGTCTGTTCTCCAGTGGTGATGGAATTCATTATCTACTACTACTGTGTACTACTATCATAATTATTATCATCATTGTCATCATTATCGCTACGGCTGTTGTTGTTTTATTGTTGCAGCAGTCTCGCATATCATTCATCATCAACACATGCATATCACTTCATGGCAGGTTACACAACATTTTTTGGTTCATTCATATTTCCTCTATTTTTCTTTTTACCTGCAACTTTCTTTCTCTTTGTGTAATGTTCATGCATAACATATTGACTTGATTCATTGTGAGGAGGTAATATGTAACAAAAGGCAGTGTTCTGGGAGGCACCCCAAGTATACACACACACACACACACACACACACACACACACACACACACACACACACACACACACACACACACACACACACACACACACACACACACACACACTATATCAAGAACTGTGACTTCCCAAACAGAAGTATTGAGCTAGGAATGCCTTGGGTGTGGCAGCAACAATGTGAGGAAGGAACACCATTTCTCTGAAGCTGGATAAAGACAGACTTGGAGACGAGACAGCGTGAACTTGTATACTATAGATAGATGAATACAAATTAAGTTACCCAACACACGCACAGCTACATTTCGTACAATTGGTGGTGCATTTCTGTGATAAAACTATACATGGTGCATTTTTATTTATTCATTTATTCTTTTTTATTTTTTTGTCATCTTTGTCAGTTTGTATCATTGTGTATTTGCAGTAATTCCTTGTTTCTTCATTCCATTTCCCCTCATTCCTCATCACCACATACCTGGAAGCGAGCAGGTTTATAGTGTAACGAGTGAGGTGCGTTTGGTGTTAATCGGCCTGGAAACCTGGGAAGTGAGCCTGGTTTATAAGGATTTTTTTTATATATTTTATTTATTTATTTATTTATTTTTTTTTTTTGCTAGAGGGGGACTAAACCTCATATTTTGTAGTCTCACATGTGTTCTTAATCTCTTCCCTCCCCCTTAGTGGTGCTTCCAGTGTGTGTGTGTGTGTGTGTGTGTGCGTGCGTGCGTGCAAGAGGTGGTTTTCTATAGCTCTTTGCCATTTATTTACTTAAACGTGTGTATAAGAACAATGAATTTTGCTAATGTGCCAGTTTGTTCACTATTTTATCCGCACTTCCTTCATCCACAACATTTGGCTGTTGTGGTTTATTTTCCACGTTCAGAAACGCTTTGCTCTCACCAAGACTGTTTTCAGAGGCCACATAGATGATTGGCGGGATTCTCAAGAGTGTTTCTGCTATTAATGGTATATAAATCTTGTCATTCTATCATTTGAACC
Organism: Portunus trituberculatus; assembly: GCF_017591435.1. Lineage (NCBI taxonomy): Eukaryota > Metazoa > Arthropoda > Malacostraca > Decapoda > Portunidae > Portunus > Portunus trituberculatus. The sequence goes on from NC_059288.1 coordinate 8,130,290, forward strand.
ATAAAAACACCTTAAAAAACTTATGTAACTATGAATAAAGAAAGCCTTTTGAAATAGTTGGGGTAAGGCGCACAAGTGTTTGAGAATATGAGTATGTTTTCAATTGACACATGATTTTTCTGATAATATTGAGAAAAAAAAATTACCCTCTGTCTGTATTCCATAAAAGTATTGCTTAGAAACAGATGATATCTCTCAATTATTTTCTAGTGATAGTTGATATTTTACATTCTTTTCTGATCACCAATAGAAGTGCCTTGGATCCGCCAGTTAGTAGAGAGTGTATCTTGTGTTGCATTGCCTGTGAGTATCCCCAGTGTGGCCACAGTTAAGCATTATCGAGGCATAACTCCAACCACGTTATGCTTCCCTGTATATCAATGCCATTTCTTGTGCCTCTTGATGTCCTGTTTCTTTGTCAAGTTCCTCTCCCGTGTGCACTGTTGTGTTTGGCCTTTTTTGCTCTGTTATTTATGCATTTATTTATTCCGTTCAGTGGATGTAGGCAGTGCAGTGTTGTGTTTTCCTTTCTTCATATCAGAGTTGGGATGCTTTTCTCTTCCCTCCTGCCAAGGCTAAGCATGTGTGTCGTGGTTTTTGCAGTAGATCCTTCCTTTTCTTCTTTTTGCTCATCTATGTATCAAAGTGTTCAGGATTTGCAGTCAGGTGCCTCCTTGGTGTGCCTCGGCTAAAGGGTATTGAAGATTTGGTGATATCACATGTTTTATTTGACACTGTGTTCATTTACTTAGTACTGAGTGAGTCACATTTGTTTTTAGTTATGTGTTCCTTACATTTCACTCATCTATGGGGTAATATAACTGAAATTTCTCTCTCTCTCTCTCTCTCTCTCTCTCTCTCTCTCTCTCTCTCTCTCTCTCTCTCTCTCTCTCTCTCTCTCTCTCTCTCTCTCTCTCTCTCTCTCTCTCAAGCATTGATGCTATATACATTAATTTAGCATTGAGTTCTCTTCCCCTCCATGGATAGTGCCAGAGTGCCAGTATCAACACAGCCACACTCGTCCTTCCCTCCTCTGTGTGCCCTTCCTCTCAGTGCATGAACTGTATAGATTTCAAGCACTAAGTTTTCCTGTTCCCTGGTCTGTGGTGTGCCTTGTCTATATTTTGCAGCCACAAGCAGGTTCTTCCCTCACACCAACTCTTACTCAGGCTGCAGACACTACTGGTTTGGTCATTTGTATCCTCTCAGTTTACAGTTCATATGGTTTTCCAGTACTTTGGCTTCCCTGTGTGTGTTTTGCTTTGTTGAAGTGTCTTTGTATCTGCTCTGTTGTATTTCCATCTTCAAAGTGATGAGTCTACTATACTGTATGTTGCCATTCTGAATTATGAAGATTGGTTAGGTTTCATGTGTGTGTGGCTGTTTCAAAGGACATTTTTAGGCCTCAAATGTTTCCATCTTTGTGAATTGCTTAGACCTAGTCTGTGTTCAGCTTTGAAAGCTATAATCACTTGAATGACTGGTCTGCTCTTTGTGTGTGTGTGTGTGTGTGTGTGTGTGTGTGTGTGTGTGTGTGTGTGTTTCCTATGTGGGGTATGCACTGTCCTGGCTGGTCTGTGTGTCCTGACATGGCACTGTTGCAGTTAGGGGGTGGGGGTGAGGGTGTGTTGAGGCAGGGGTCAGGGGGGTGTGCTAGCTGGGGGCACACAGGGGAGGAGAGCCAAGCAGTGCCACCCAAGGCAACAGTACAAGTGGGAGTAATTACTGTACATACGATGAGAGATAGCAATATATTTTTCTGCCGTACATCCTGTGACCTCTGCAATACCTGTTTCTAAATGGAAAGAAAAGAAATCTTCTGAAAGATTTACATTGGAAAACCATTTGTAAATATTTTTATAAATACCAGATAATTTTATATATATATATAATTTTTCTCTTCAAAATGTTACCATTAACTGTCTTGTAATAAAGATTGGCTTGGCTACAGATGGCTTTTTGTTGCCCTTCCTGCTTGCTTCAGGAAGTCTTAGTGGCTCGGGTCATGCTCAGCCGTGCACACTCACAGCAGTCTTGCCTCCACCACACCCACTGGTGGCACGCTGAATTAACCCCTTCAGTACTGGGATGCATTTTTACCTTGAGTTTGGGTATGACTAGATGATTTTATTTTCATTAGGTAGAGTCTATGGAGGTCAAAAGATTAGTAACCAGAGTTTTTACTATTCTAATCCCACCATATGTTTCTGAAGCTGTATAGAATCACCAGAATAGTACCAGAGTGAACATGAAAACTCACCCTGGTACTATAGGGGTTTAATGGCAGGAGGAGGAGCAGTGATAGTCATAATGGAGAGCGAGAGAGAGAGAGAGAGGGGGGGGATAACATTATAGTAAAAATATCAGTTTTATTTAAGATGATTCCCGTGGATAGCGACTTTTGAAGGAAAAGAGAGAGAGAGAAAGGACTGGAGGTTGGGAGTGAGAGAGAAAAAAAGATAACCGAGGAGAGTCTATGTAAGTAAGAAGAAAAAAGCGAAAATTATGTATACGAAGATGAAGTGCGAGGGAAAAAAAAATGTATGAGGAGGAGGAGGAGGAGTGTGCATGATGGAGGGAGGGAAGGGAGGGAGGAGGAGAGAGAAGGAAGGATGAGGGGAGGGGCTGAGTCACCTGCGGGGGAGTCTATGGGGCGTGACTCTAAAAGGAAGGTAACTATTTTGGTGCTGATGATGAAGAAGAGGGATGGTGATGGTGATGGTGATGGTAGTGGTGGTGGTGGTGGTGCTGTGGTTGCTGTTATTGTAGTAGTAATAGCAGTATATTAATAGAGGAGATAGTGGAGGTTGTAATAGCATTATAGTAAGAACAAGAACAGGAGAAGGAAGATGAAGAGGAGGAATTAAGGAGGGAGGATCTACTATAAGCAAAAAAAAAAAAAAAAAAAAAAAAAAGAATGAAAAAAAAGCGGAAGAGGTCACAAGAAGAAGAAGGACCAGGTGGAAATCATTATATATATATATATATATATATATATATATATATATATATATATATATATATATATATATATATATATATATATATATATATATATATATCATCTGAGTAGTCTTTTTCTTTCTTGATTTATCGTTGTCCTCAATTGCAGTGTATTTTCATGTTATTTTCTTTTTCTTTTTTCCTGTCTAAGCACACGTATATAGCCAGCGTTCCCAAAAGCTGTGTGTGTGTGTGTGTGTGTGTGTTTTGTTATTCTTTGTGTATCTTTCAATAGGAAATTACGTAGAGAGAGAGAGAGAGAGAGAGTTTTGTTATTCTTTGTGTATCTATCATTGGGAAATTACTGAGAGAGAGAGAGAGAGAGAGAGAGAGAGAGAGAGAGAGAATTATTGCCAGGTGTGTCATATTCTAAGAAATTCATGGTAGTGGTTTAATTACTTTGGGACAGGTGTGACGAGAGAGAGAGAGAGAGAGAGAGAGAAATGGGACCACAGGGAGCGGTTTTAGGGGTGGAGGGGACACGAGGGGGCGGGACAAGGGGGCGTGATCCGTGCAAAAAAGTTAAAATGTTGAGTCATGAAGTTTCCTGCGTGGCGGTGAGGGAGGTGGTAAGATGTAGGTCTCTCTCTCTCTCTCTCTCTCTCTCTCTCTCTCTCTCTACAAATATTATCATCACCATTATCACTCACGTCTCTGTCTCTCTCTCTCTCTCTCTCTCTCTCTCTCTCTCTCTCATCACCATTATCACTCACGTTTCACTTAATTTCCTGTGTCTGTAGCGTCTGTGGTCTTACTAAGTCGGGGGAGGGGGTTGAATGACAGACGTGTATGTGAGTGACTCCTGTAGAAGCTAATGTGGTTTCTTGGCTCTCCCCGACTCATTCCTCTGTGGTCCTCGATAATAAGGTTAATGGCACCATGTGGGTCTTCTCCCCTCATTGGCTGGCGTCTTCAATCGTTATGTTCCTTGCGTCTTCCTCTATGATTTCTTTTTTTTTTATGTAAGTAGGGAAAACGGGCTAAGGGTAATAAGAAATGAAAGAAAAAGGCCCACTTACATGTCAGTTCCTTGCAGGTTTGGGAGAGTTAGCCCCTCAAAGAACGGATGAATGTGTTGAAACTCTTACATGGAGTCAAGTCATAGGAAGGTGGAAATACAGAAACAGGCAGGGAGTTCCAGAGTGTACCAGAGATTACCACTTCTATCACAATTCCATCCAGCATGACCAGGATATGTGCTAACTTGGTGATCTCTGGCAGCTTGAGCATTACTGACAAGCGGCGAGCATCTTTCAGGGAGTTTCAGATTTGACCAGAGATTACCTTGCAGTTCTGTCACTATTCCACCCTCATGACCAGTAGGAGATATGCTAAGTAACTTGTTGGTGACCTCTAGCAGCTTGAGCATTACTGACAAGCGGCGAGCATCTGTCACGGAGTTCCAGATTTGACCAGAGATTACCATGTAGTTCTGTCTCTATTCCATCCCTCATGACCAGTAGAATATATATGCTAAGTTGATGATCTCTGGTAGCTTAAGCATTACTGACAAGCGGCGAGCGTCTGTCAGGACTTGGAAATCAGTTAACTTCATTCTCCTTGATAGACCATCGAGGGGCAAAGTAAACGATAAAAGAGTAGTGTTGGAATCCTTTCTTTGGCTCGTATTCTCAAACACTACTGCGCTTCACCTCCACTATTTCAAAAGGCTTTATTCAAATTTACACGAGTTTTTTTTAAGGTGTTTTTTTTTCACTAATTCTTCCCTACAGCTATTCCATCTCATCTTCCCATGTCTCACTCTTCTTTATCCTTCCATATCTTCCCTTCCTTCACTTCTCCTTATTTCTCTCTCTTCCTTTCTCCTTACCATTCCATTCTTTCCTTTCTTTGTTCACCATCCCTCCTCCCTTCCCATCCCTTCATCCCTCCCATTCCCCACCCACCCTCCCTCCCTCCCTCCCAGTGGCCTTCTAGTGACGTAATAATACTAGCCTTGACGGAAACTAGCAAAGCATTATAAGGTTGGCACTCTTCTTGGCTCTGTTGGCCTTTGTTACTCGGTGCCAAAGGGCGGCCAGAGAGAGAGAGAGAGAGAGAGAGGATTTATTAAGTTTTGTATCCGTAGCAAAGGAAACCGTACACCATTTTCTTCCCTCGTTTTCTTTCGTTTTCCTTGTTTTATTCATTTGTTCTTGTTTTTTTTTCTTCTTTTCGATGTTTATTGGAAATTGTTGAGGAGAAACTGAGAAAAAGAGAGAAATTAGGTTATATGAATAGCTGAGAGAGAGAGAGAGAGAGAGGAAATGCTCATCTCTTCATCACTAGACAAACTCGCTGCTCTATATATGGATTTGTATTTTCAGAAACATAATTTACCTTCCTCCTCCTCCTCCTCCTCTTCCTCTTCCTCCTCCTGCTCCTCCTCCTCTTCCTCTTCCTCGTCCTCCTCCTCCTCCTCTTCCTCCTCCTCCTCCTCCTGCTTCTCCTCCTCCTCCTCCTCCTCCTCCTCCTCCTCCTCCTCCTCCATAGGTGTCTTAAAAATTACAAAGTTGATAGTGAAAAATGGATAACAAAACAAGAGAGAGAGAGAGAGAGAGAGAGAGGCTAACATTTAATATATAAGAGTGACAGGAGTGTAAACTTTGAATTAATCTTCTTTTCGTTTTCTTTTTTAATTTATTTTCGTCGACGTCCTCTCTTTCTCCTCCTCCTCCTCCTCCTCCTCCTCCTCCTCCTCCTCCTCCTCTACAGTTCTTCCTCATAGCTGTCTTCCTCCCACTCCTCTTTTTCTTACTCCATCACTCTATTCCTCCTCCTCTTCTTCTTTCATCCCCGTCACCCTGTCATACCCTTCCTCCTCCTCCTCATCCTCCTCCTCTTCCTCCTCCTCCTCCTCCACCTGTTGTGCGCGCCAAGGATGACATAACTTGTATAACATTGTTTGATGACGCTGTACCCACCCACGCCCACGCACACGCCCTCTCGCCACCCCCCTCCTTCCTACCCTCACCCTTTACACTCACCCTTTGACGTAAACTTCCCCTTCTCCTCCCCTCTCCCGTCCCCTCACCTCATCTCCCTTCCCTTTATGCCCTCCCTCTCTCTTTCATCACTTCTTTCTCCTCCTCCTCCTCCTCCTCCTCCTCCTCCTCCTCCTCCTCCTCCTCCTCCTCCTCCATTAATCTCAGTGGTTATTTCAGTATGTAACCTCATTAAAGTACTTTTTTTTGTGTATTTCTGTTTTTGTTATTCATTTTGTTTATTTTTGGGGTTATTTTAGTTCCTCTGTCGTCATTGCTGTTGTTGTTGTTGTTGTTGTTGTTATTGTCATTATAATTTTCCCTATTATATTTGTTGCTTTTGTTATTGTTATCGATTTATTTCTTCTTCTTCCTCCTCCTCCTCTTCCTCCTCCTCCTCCTCACCACTCCCTCTTCCATTTTTCCCACTCTCCCCCGCAAAAAAGAAGAAAATTAGGCCTTAAAAATGAGAAAAAGTATATAAACAGTTGCGAGAAGGAGAGGAAGCCGACACATCAGTGACTCCATTAATCAAAACACTAACAAACACTTTACCACGACGAAACAGATAAAAAAATATATAAATAAACGTTACGGGGGGAGTGTCACAGAGAGAGAGAGAGAGAGAGAGAGAGAGAGAGAGAGAGAGAGAGAGAGAGAGGACACTAACCTTTCTTTGACTATATAGGATTGGCTGGTCGAATTCTACCTTCCCCCTCTCTCTCTCTCTCTCCCTCTCTCCCCTCTCACATGTTTGAACCTCTCCCACGCACTCCTGCCTACTCCCCCTCTCATCTCCCACTCCCGTCACTCCTCCTCTTCCTTTATTCCCACTCATCCTGTCTTCAATCACTCCTCTCTGTTCTTAGTCTTAGCCTCGTATTCTCAAACACTTTTGCGCTTCTCTTCCACTATTTCAAAAGGCTTTCTTTGAATTTACACGAGTTTTGTAAGGTGTTTTTACGATTCTGGAGGTAGAGTGACAAGATTTCTACATTATTAACTAGAGAAAACACTCTTGAGAACTGCGCTAATTATCTCTGCAGCCTTGGAAAATAGTCTTGATGAGAGAAGAGCGATCTTAAGGTGTTTGTACGGTTCTAGAGGCAGAGCAACAACATTTCTACATTATTAACTAGAGAAACACTCTTGAAAACCTTGCTAGTCATCTCTGTGGCCTTGGAAAATAGTCGTGGTGAGAGAGAAGAGCAATTATTAAAGTGTTTTTACGGTTCTAGAGGTCTAGCAACAAAATTTCTACATTACTAACCAGAGAGACACTTTTGAAAACCCTGCTAATTATCTCTGTATCACTTGAAAATAGTCATGGGGAGAGAGAGAAAGAGAGAGAGAGAGAGAGAGAGAGAGAGAGAGAGAGAGAGAGAGAGAGAGAGAGAGAGAGAGAGAGAGAGAGAGAGAGAGAGAGAGAAGAGCGATTTTAAGGTGTTTTTACAGTTTTAGAGGTAGAATGATATGATTTTTGCATTGTTAACTGGAGAAACACTCTTTAAAACTGCACTAATGATCTCTGTATCACTTGAAAATAGTCGTGGTAAGAATGAAGAACAATTTTTAAGGTGTTTTTACGGTTCTAAAGGCAGAGTGACAAGATTTCTGCATTATTAACTGGAGAAACACTCTTGAAAACCTCACTAGTCATCTCTTTGCACTTGAAAATAGTCGTGATGAGAGAGAAGAGCGATTTTGAAAGTGTTTTTACTATTCTAGAGGTAGATTCACATGATTTCTGCATTGTTAGCTGGAGAAATACTCTTGAAAATTCCGCCAGTCATCTCTTTGGCCCTTGAAAATAGTTATGGTGAGAGAGCTTAAGCGTTTCTGAATATGGACCTTAGCTCAATTCCAAACTCTTTTCCTTTGTCTGTCTGTCTGTCTGTCTGTCTGTCTGTCTGTCTGTCTGTCTGTCTTTCCGTCTGTCTATCTGTCTCTCTCTCTCTCTCTGTCTCTTGAAGTTATAGATGACTTGTCAGAAAAAAAGAGAAGAGGAAAGACGAGATGAGAAGGAGAAAAGAATGAATAATGTAAAAAAGTACAAGAAAATAATGCAGAGAAAGGAAAATGAAATTGGAGATAGATGGAAGAGAAATAGAAGAAAAGGGAAGAAAAAAATTATGCAAAAATAAAAAAAAGATAATGATTGTAAGGGATAGATAGCGATAATTGTAGTGATAGTGGAGATGATGACGAGGAGGATGAAAATGGAGGAGGAGGAGGAGGAGGAGGAGGAGGAGGAGGAGGAGGCGGTGGAGGAGATGCTGGCTTGCTCTTCCTCCAAAATTAGAAAACACGAACTATTAACATGAGTTGGCCTCCATTTTGGGGGTATAAATACTTTCTCTCTCTCTTTCTCTCTCTCTCTCTCTCTCTCTCTCTCTCTCTCTCTCTCTCTCTCTCATCACATTTTCTAAACTCATAATACATTTTTGCTCATAATTCTGTTTATTTAATCGTTTTAATATTTGTCTTTGCTTTCAACACATCCCTTTAATTCTTTCTACACTTTTTATCCTTCTCTCCTTTGAAACATTCCACGTATCACATTTTCACAACTTCGTTTCACGCTGAGCTCTTCATTTGATGATCCTGTTGTGTGCTATTGACTTTCATGACACGTAAATTTTCTTCCGTCATGTTCGTATCTTATTAGTAAACGCACTCGACACACACACACACACACACACACACACACACACACACACACACACACACACGAGTACTCTATCCTCCCCATTTTCTTTGAGTCAGTCAGCATAGTATCATTTTCACGAGTTTTTTTTTTTTCCTCCCCCTCCCCCCACCGCTCCTCTTCCCGTCCAGGCCTCGTAACCTTGTCCTTCTTTACTCCCTCCTCCTCCTCCTCCTCCTCCTCTCAAAACCAGCCAAACGTAAAATTAACTGAAGGAGAAGAGACAAAACCATGGGACAGATTATCGCCTTTATTGTTATTTTTATTATTGTTATTATTATTATTATTATTATTATCATTATTATTATTATTATTATTATTATTATTATTATT
>NC_059288.1:8144316-8169316 GCF_017591435.1 Portunus trituberculatus
CTACTACTACTACTACTACTACTACTACTACTACTACTACTACTACTACTACTACTACTACTACTACTACTACTACTACTACTACTACTACTACTACTACTACTACTACCACTACCCCTACTTTTATTACCACCACCACTACCACTACTACTACTACTATTTCTATGGAACGTGGAGGGTGTCAGACGTAGATGGCGCTGTGTAAACTAAGGTGTAAACTGTAGACTCCCACAGCGAGGGTGGAGCAGGCGGTCATCACTCCAGCACGTGACTCCCAAACACCTTGATGAGTCACGCTCAGGAATGAAACAGTCACGGTCGATGCTTAACAAAATATAATTCCTTCTTTTCTTTTTCAATCTGAGTTTTTTTTTTTTTTTTTTTACATTTGAAGTTGTAGGAAAGCCACGTATATCTGCAAAGAAAGTAGATTGTATTATGAAAACGATATTATCATTTTTCTTTTCCTCCTCCTCCTCCTCCTCCTTTTCCTTTTCCTCCTCCTCCTCCTCCTCCTCCTCCTCCTCCTCCTCCTCCTCCTCCTCCTCCTCCTCCTCCTCCTCCTCCTCCTCCTCCTCCTCTCCATTCACACATTCCACACTAATATTAATCAAGTTTCTTTCGAGTAACTGGGAAAGCTAGCCAACCAGAGAGAGAGAGAGAGAGAGAGAGAGAGAGAGAGAGAGAGAGAGAGAGAGAGAGAGAGAGAGAGAGAGATTGCTTGAGAACTAGATAACACACCACCTGATCTAGAACGAGGGTATCTCCTGCACTATTTACTACTGCCTGTGAATCAAGTGTCAAGGCAGACGGTAGAGGAGAGCCCGGCCTATCTGTCCACCTCCCTTTCAGTAATGTTCAGCCAGGAAAACTAATGTTGGTATTCAGTAACGCCTTGCCCTCTCATCACGACTATTTTCAAGGCCACAGAGATGATTAGCGAGGTTTTCAAGAGTGTTTTCCTGATAATTATGGTGGAATTTTGTCACGCTGCCTCTAGAACCATAAAACACTCTTAAAAATCGCTCTTCTCTCTCACTACGACTATTTTCCAAGGCCACAAAGATGATTAGCGGGGTTTTCAAGAGTGTTTTCCTGTTAATAATGGAGGAATTTTGTCACTCTGCCTCTAGAACCGTAAAAACACCTTAAAAATTTGCGTAGATTTAGATAAAGACTTTTGAAACCGTAGAGGTGAAGCACAGAAGTATTTGAGAATACGAGCCTGCCTGAGTCGGACGGCACCATGCACGTAATGTTGTCCAGAGCATTGATGTCATATCGAGCAAAATGTTTCGTATCCAAAGGCAGAGTCTATCATATTTCCAGCCTGTCTTGGTGTTCGCGTGAATCTTAACACCTTCAGTACTGGGACGCATTTCCATCTTGAGTTTCGTGTATGATTAGATGATTTTATTGACATTGGGAAAGGTCTATGGAGGGCAGAACATTAATGGCCACAGTCTTCACTATTTTCATCCCTCACTAAGTTTCTGAAGCTGTGTAAAATCATCAAATAGTAAGCAGAATGAATATGGAAGCGCGTCATGATACTGAAAAAGTAAAGCGGTTCATTTATTCATGTATTGATTCCTATTCAGATTACTTACAGAGAGTTCACTGGATCTTATGACATGACGAGTCTTGGCGGCAATTCATTACATAAGGCCAGGGATAAAGAAAGTCAAGGCTATTATTCGCCTAGCTCTCTCACCACTACTATTTTCAAAGGCTATAGAAATGATTACCTGAGTTCGCAAGATTGCTTCTCCTGTTAATAATGTGAAAAGGTTGTTAATCTACCACTATAACCGTAAAAACACCCTTAAAAACCCGTATAACCTGATTTTGAAAGTAAAAGTTTGGTGCAGAAGTGTCAGAGAATGGCCAGGTGCCTTTGTGATCAGCTTTCCCTCAGTGTTCAGTGTTCGAGTTAGCTAAGAGTGAGTCAAGGGTGAGGGCTGAGGTGAGGACAGTGAGCGGCGCGGCGGACTTACTCGTATAGCTTGGGAGAAGAATGCGAGGCGCAGGGGAGGTGAATGCAGCAAGCTGGCTCCTTCACACCTGACCGAGACTGTGCCTTGTAGAAAACGAGGACACGGAATATTTTATTGTAAAGAATGAAATTAGAATAAGATACTGTGCACACTGCCACCCGCACCGGGGCATCCTGTGTGGTGGGGCATCTCAGGCCCTTTCTCTGAAACACTTTGCTCTCTCGCCACGGCAATTTTCTAAAGCCACCGAGACAACACGAGTACCTTCAACTGGAGCCTTTGGAAAGTAGTGACGGTGAGAGAGCAAAGGGTCTCAGAATACAGACCTTACAATGATCAGAGTTTTTGCCACAAAACACTTCGCCCAACGTGGGGCTCGAACCCACGACCCCGAGATTAAGAGTCTCGTGCTCTACCGACTGAGCTAGCCGGGCACTGGTATCACCATCACATAAACAAAATATATTATAGTAAGAATAGGTGAAACATTGACAGAAGGAAGAGCAGAAGAAAAATGAAAACAAAAAAGTAAGGAAAAAGTAAGAAGTAATTTGAACACACTCCTCTCGTCTTTTAGGGAAGTAGGCTAAGTAAAGCATATATTGTTTCCTCGTCCTAGAACACAAGTGAAAGCATCTCACACACACACTCACCCTCTCTCTCTCTCTCTCTCTCTCTCTCTCTCTCTCTCTCTCTCTCTCTCTCTCTCTCTCTCTCTCTCCTATTCCGCCAGGTGTGGGTATAAGAGAATGAGGAAATAAACAAAATAAAATATAATAATAAATGCAAGTCTTCTCTCTTAGCTTGGAAAGAAAAGGTGATACTTTCTTTCTTCACTTCGTTCATTGCTAGTTTTATTGTATCGCTCGTGTGTTTGTGCTTGTATTAGTCACCAGTGTTACGTTGATGTGTGTTCAGTACCATTACGCCTCGTGGTGGGGGTGGTGATAGTAGTAGTAGTAGTAGTAGCAGTGGTGGTGGTGGTGGTGGTGCTCATTTTCTTCCTCTCTTCTTTCCTTCCTTCCTTTCTTGCGTGCTTGCTTCCTTTCTTCTTTCCTTCCTTCTTTCCTCCGTTCCTTTCTTACCATTTTCCCTTTATCCTTTCTTTCTCCTTGCTATTAACACTATTTCTCCCTTCTTTCTCTTCTTTCACTCTTTTCTCTCTCTCTCTCTCTCTCTCTCTCTCTCTCTCTCTCTCTCTCTCTCTCTCTCTCTCTCTTTTTCTCTGCAAATTGGGGTTAGCGGCCTACCGTTGATATTTTCGTAAACAAACACAGAAGATATTATTTTGAGACAGCCACTTTTAATTTTATTTTTCCAAGAAGAGGGCCTCGTGTAATGCCGGTATTGTTCACTTATATTATCATTTATTGTTACCTACACACACACACACACACACACACACACACACACACACACACACACACACACACACACACACACACGAATGCCTACAATTTGACTATCGTGTGTGTGTGTGTGTGTGTGTGTGTGTGTGTGTGTGCAAGAGGAAGGTTGAGTCAAGGTACGTATGTGTGTGTGTGTGTGTGTGTGTGTGTGTGTGTGTGTGTGTGTGTGTAATCGTCACTGAATTTCTCGTATACGAAAGTTACTAAACCTGAAGATTATGCCAGAGAGAGAGAGAGAGAGAGAGAGAGAGAGAGAGAGAGAGAATTTCTACATTTGACTCCTAAGAAAATTCACTTTCTCAAGACTCTCTCTCTCTCTCTCTCTCTCTCTCTCTCTCTCTCTCTCTCTCTCTCTCTCTCTCTCTCTCACACTCTACCACACTCTCCCTCCTTTTTCTCTCTTCTGACGTGGCGGGCTCTCATTGGCTCTCCGTGGGCGAAGGAAGGCTGGTGGTTGGTGGGCGTGAAAGTGGGCTGGACTCGAGGGGAATTTGGGTGCGAGGGTGAGGGGAGAGAGTAGGGAGAGGGTAGGGAGAGAGTAGGGAGAGGGTAGGGAGAGGGTAGGGAGAGGTGACTGGGCAGAGGAGAGGGAGGGAGGAGATAGCGAGGGGGGTGACAGAGGGTATAAGAAGAGTAACCTCTCCTCGTTTCCTCTTAAGATCCTCCGCCGTCAGCCAATCTACAGCTGTGAGGTGGGTACTGTCTCTCTCTCTCTCTCTCTCTCTCTCTCTCTCTCTCTCTGGTTCTCTTTGCTAGTTTAATCTTCAGCTTCTCTCTTTCTTTCCTTTTCCTATCTGAATCCCTCCCTCTCTCTCTCTCATCTCTCTCCTCCTCTCCTTGTTCTTCTATCCACCTCTTCTCCTCCTTTTTCCTTCCTTTTCCCCTTCGCGAGGTGTTCATTTATTCCAGTGTTGTGTCGGTGGTGATACTGAACAGAAAACGTAATGCGCGTGTCTATGTGTGTGTGTACCGATTATATTCTCCAATTTTCGTTTCGGTTATGCTTCTCCGTCAGTCTTTCCTCAACTCTCTGCTTTCACTCTGCCATGGACGTCTTGAATGTGTTGCTAAATTATTCCTGCCTGTCTGAATGCCTGAGTTCCGCGTTTCTCAGTGCCAGGCCTGCGGGGAGCTGTCACAGGGTACATGTCTTGCCCTTAAGTGGCTGTCACCTTGCTATTTTTCCTTCCCTGGCACGCGTATCAGTTGACTGCTTCCTCCTCTTCCTCCTCCTTGCTCTCTTGTGGTTGTGAATGGGCTGTGGGCTGTTGGGTGTGTCTTCCTCGTTTTCTTTCATTCCTTCATTCTTCCTTGTGATGTTCTAGTTTCCTGATTACTTTTCCTGTCTGTTTGATTTTTTTTCTTGTTCTTTTCTGGACTCCTTGCTTCTCTCTCTCTCTCTCTCTCTCTCTCTCTCTCTCTCTCTCTCTCTCTCTTTCTCTCTGTCGAATTTCTTCCTTTATTTCTTATTTGTTGTCTTTTTAAGTGTCTGATTCTATTTTTTTTTTTTTACCTTTTCAATGCTTTCCTCTTCTTTCTATGAAGGGATTATCATTCTTTTCTGTTTAACTTCTTTCATCTTCTTTTCTGAATTCTTAGATTTTTCCTCTTTTTTTATTTCTTCCTCCATTTCTTATTCGCTGTCTTTCTAGGTTTCTGATTCTATTTTTTAACCTTTTCAATGATTTTCTCTTCTTTCTACGTAGGGTCATTAACGAAACTGACAGGTAATACACACGAGGCGCCGCACAGATGATAGACAGACAGAAACCCAGAATGACACCTTAGGAATGATGCAAGAGAAGAGACTAGTTGATGAAACGTTTGATGAATCGTACCCGAGTGTCAGTGTTGCCTTGTGTGTTGCCGCCTCCTCGTGTGCTTCTTTATATTCTGTCCGTGTTTCTCTAGCTATTCAATTCTTTTATTTTCGCTCACCTGGCTGTATTTGCACAATTATTTCGTCTAGGATTACTCAAAATGAAGCAGCAAGTGTCATATTGTCATTGTTGCGGTAGATTTGTGTTGCTTATCGTCCGTGTTTCTCTCGCTATTCTATTCTTTTGTTTTCGCTCATCCTGTCAAGCATTTCAAATCAAGTGTCTGTATTTGTACAATTATTTCGTCTAGGGATACTCGAAATAAAGCAGCAAGTGTCATATTGTCATTGAGACGGTAGATTATTATTGCGTATGGTCTGCTTTTCTCTGTATTCTCGCTCATCTGTCTCGTCAAGCACTTCAAGTCAAGTCTCTGTATTTGCACTCAATTGAATCAGCAAGTGTCTCTGGTCAACTCTGGAACTCTCTGCCTGCTTCTCTATTTCCAACTTTCTATGACTTGACTTCATTTAAGAAGGTTTCAAGACATTTTTTTTTTTTGGCTAACTCTCTCGGACCTGCAAGGGACTGATAACTTCGTGGGCCTTTTAATTTTTTGTTTTATGTTCCCCTTGGCCAGTTTTCCCCTCTTACTGTCATTGCTTTGGTGGATTACTGTTCCTCATCGTCTGTGAAGGTGGCTGTGCGAGAAGGATCGTTAAGCTTTTCAGCACCATGACGCGTTTCCATATTCATTCTGCTTACTATTTGGTGATTTTGTACAACTTCAGAAACTCATGTGGCGGATTAAAATAGTGAAGACTGTGGCCATTAATGTTCTGACCTCCAAAGATCCTTCCTAATGTCAATAATATGGTCTAATCGTGCACAAATCTCAAAGTAAAAATGTGTCCCAGTAATGAAAAAGTTAAGCCTCTCCTCGGCGTATTGAGAACCCACGCACGCACTTTGGATCAGCTCCCGGCGGCGGGGGTGGTGGTGGTGGCGCCTTATTTGGTAACACTGCGGTGGTGCGACTCATTAGACGCAGTGCCAAG
The DNA here is from genome assembly GCF_017591435.1 of Portunus trituberculatus. Classification (NCBI taxonomy): domain Eukaryota; kingdom Metazoa; phylum Arthropoda; class Malacostraca; order Decapoda; family Portunidae; genus Portunus; species Portunus trituberculatus. The sequence goes on from NC_059288.1 coordinate 8,150,601, forward strand.
GTTACACACAAGCCTCAAGTTTTGCTCATCTTCACCCAAAAGCCTCACAGTGAAGACCAAGACGTGACAATATTGCAGTACGTGACTCTTGCAATGCTCTTGGTTCTACTCAAGCGAAGTCAAAGGCTCTGGCACAAGTCGAGTGTGATTTTCCTGCACAATTACGATAGAATAGTTGGTAGATCTTGCTGCCTTTAGTGCTGCTCCTGCTCGGTAAGTTACTGTTTGGTTATTCCAGCCGTGAGGAGGATGTCATGGTGTCATTAGCAGTCAAGTGGCTGAACCGATACTGCGTGATGGAATCCTTTTGATCTTGTGGACTGACCGGCGTCTGATCTGATGTATGCTACTCAGAATGTTTGGATCACGCGAAGGAAACATTCATGAGAGAGAGAGAGAGAGAGAGAGAGAGAGAGAGAGAGAGAGAGAGACTTACTTAACCTGCAAAGTGAGAGAAACACTAATATTATCTAAGCCGGAAGTGACGAGAGCAGAGGAACCAACCATCTTTTTCCCTTCTCCTTCTCCTCCTCCTCCTTCTCCTCCTCCTCCTCCTCCTCCTCCTCCTCCTCCTCCTCCTCCTCCTCTGCAATGTTGGCGCGAAGGTTAGACACACAGGGTAAAAAAGATGACTAAGGAGAGCCAACAAGAGATGAAGAGGGGAAGAAAGGAGGAAAAATTAAAATAGTTTAGAGTTCCCGTAAGTCAAAGTTTATGAAGTGTTAGTTTGGCTTACGTGAGCAGGAATGGCGCCAAGTTTACTCTCTCTCTCTCTCTCTCTCTCTCTCTCTCTCTCTCTCTCTCTCTCCATGGTAATGTTTAACTGATAGAATTATGAGATTTTTGATGGTGCAGTTCGCTGTTTATTCAGTGCTAAATGTAGCGACTCTGTGTGTGTGTGTGTGTGTGTGTGTGTGTGTGTGTGTGTGTGTGTGTGTGGGAGCCAAAAGATAACAGAGAGAGAGAGAGAGAGAGAGAGAGAGAGAGAGAGAGAGAGAGAGAGAGAGAGAGAGAGAGAGAGAGTGTGTGTGTGTGTGTGTGTGTGTGTGTTGGTGGCCAAACAGTGTGCCATTACTTAATATGGTGCACATTACACAATACACACACACACACACACACAGAGAGAGAGAGAGAGAGAGAGAGAGAGAGAGAATATAATACCAAATTTACCTGACCTACATTTTCTTTAATCGTCACACCTGTTTTTTGCCAAACACACACACACACACACACACACACACACACACACACACACACACACACACACACACACACACTCATCACTAACATTAGCATTGTTTTTATACATTACTACATTATCTCTCTCTCTCTCTCTCTCTCTCTCTCTCTCTCTCTCTCTCTCTCTCTCTCTCTCTCTCTCTGTGCCATTCCCGAGGGGAGATAATCAGCTCTCCTCCCCTCCCTCTCTCCCTCTCCCTCTCCCTCTCCCTCCTCCTTCATCCCATGTGCGCCCTAAATGTATAGTAATGTGTGAGAGGAGGGGAGGGATGTGTGAGGGAGAGAAGAAAGGGGAGAAGGAGAGAAAGAATAGTTAAAGAGGGTGGCACCTTTTTTCTCCTCCTCCTCCTCCTCCTCCTCCTCCTCCTCCTCCTGTTCTTACCTCTGTGTCTTTTGTCTTCCTCCAGTTGCTCATCCTACATCTGTTTTTCTCTCCTCCTCCTCCTCCTCCTCCTCCTCCTCCTCCTTTTGGCACCTCTTCCTCGCACAATTTAGGTGGTGAAGAAGCAGTATCCAATGTCTGTACGTGTGTGTGTGTGTGTGTGTGTGTGTGACCTTCAGACAGCCTTCTTCCTTTCCGTCTTTCTAGCCTCAAGTTATTTCCAGAAGCTCTAGTTGTTTGTGGGTGGAAGGGAGGGACGGGGGGAGGGAGGGAGGGAATTTGGCTATGCACCTTCTCTCTCTCTTTTCTCTCTCTCTCTCTATCTATCTATCTCTCCTGTCCTTCTCTCTCGTCTTCGTTTCTTCAGCGGTAAGGAATTTGCTTGATTGGTTTAGCAGGAAACAGTCAATGAAAAGGAAGGAAGGAAACTGTTTTGTGTGACGTGACGCAGCGATTGTCTTTTGTTTGGCAGCCCAGAGAGTTACGTAAAGCAAGATTGTGTTCCCTTCCTATACCTAACCTGTTGCGTGTGTGTTTATTCGTCATCCTGTTTTTTTTCTGCCTCTTCCTTTCCGCTCTCTTTGCTTATTTTCAGTAGATAATTCGATTGTGTTCCCTTCCTATACCCTGTTGCGTGTGTGTTAATGCGTCATCCTGGTTTTTTTTTTTCTACCTCTTCCTTTCCTGTCTCTTTGCTTATTTAAAGTATACTCTTGTTTTCGTGTGTTTGTGATTCTTTTCTGCATGTCTTTCCTTCTTTTTTTTCCTTATTTATTTTTCTTATTGTATGAAAGATTGAGTGCTTTTCATGTGATCGTCTTTTATTTCCGGCTTTGATACGTGATCCATATTGATTTTTGTATTGTACTCTTATATTCGTGTGTTTGTGATTCTTTTCTGCATGTCTTCCCTTCTTTTTCTTTGTTTTTTTCTTGTTGTCTGAATGATTAAATGCTTTTGAAGTGATAGTCTTTTGTTTCCGGCTTTGATACGCGATCCATATTAATTTTTGTATCTATTTTGTGGCCTACATAAACTCTACCCTCGTTTCATTTATTTGCTCTCTTGCGTGTTTACCGTTCGATGATTTATGGAAATGTGCATACCAGAGTGAGGTGCGTCGTGCAGTCACTTTGTGTTGAGTATAGACGCTTGAGCCACACGCTTGCCAGTCACGCAGGAATTGTGAGGTATTGATTCAGGAGAGCGCTTCCACGTACTACAATATTACATGCTACATCTTTTATTATTGTTGTTGTGGTTCGTATTTCTCCTCCTCCTCCTCCTCCTCCTCCTCCTCCTCCTCCTCCTTCTCTTTGTCTTCTTTTCTTCTTGTTCTTGTTCTTGTTCTTGTTGTTCTTATTTTCTTCTTTTTTTTCTTTTCTTCTTCTTCTTCTTCTTGCTGTTATTATTACATATCGTAGAACTTATATATTTTTGCTCAATATATAATTCTTACACACACACACACACACACACACACACAGTCAATAGTCTCTGTGGTGAACCATTGATGTGACCCAGTGCCTTCTCTCCTCGCCTCCTTCAGGTAGTGGTTCTTCTGCGACCCTCTCGACTTCAACGCCCGCGCCCACGCCCACACCGCAGCCATGGTTGTCTCATCCCGCATGCTGGCCGCCCACACCAACGGCTACCCCATGGACGCCAAGGCCCGCTTCTGGTCCAACTACTACAGGTCCCTGAAGGGTGAGTGTGCTGTGCTGCTATGCCCTATCACACACACACACACACACACACACACACACACACACACACACACACACACACACATACAAACAAACACACATGTGAATGTATGCATGTATGGTTATCTTCAAGGCCGTATGATAGACCCCACGGCCCCACGCCCACGCACTGATGCACATACAAAGACATGCATGCTAAACCGTACACACACTAGCATATCTAATGAAATATGTTATTATGTTGTACACACACACACACACACACACACACACACACACACACACACACACACACACACACACACACACACACACACACACACAGATTCATAGTTAGGTTAAGCATTTCATTGTTTTAATGTCCCCCTGTACATTTTCAGTGTAAATTTTTTGTTGCACTGCCAAATTAATAAACCGTATATTATTATTATTATTATTTATTACACACACACACACAACATGTATATCCTTGTAGTTAATCTGAGGAAATAAATAAAATATCGTGAAACAACTCTCTCTCTCTCTCTCTCTCTCTCTCTCTCTCTCTCTGGGCCAGCAATCTCGACTCACTACCTCACCTCCTTCCTCTCCTCAGACATCACCAGGGAGGAGCACCGCCCCCGCGCCTCCGAGTCCCTGCCAGTCCGTAGCAGCGCCAGCCAGTACAGCGGCCCCACCGTGTACCCGAAGAGCACCTTCCCCCTGGTCCTCAACACGATATCCCCGACCGTCCGTCCCACCTGCCACCTGTGAGGAGTTACCGTGTCGGGCTGACTACGAGGTGGCTTAATTGTGAGTGACTGGCGCTTGTTTTAGGCTGTAGTGGTGGTAGTAGTAGTGGTAGTAGTAGATGTTGTAGTAGTTGTTGTAGTTGTAGTAGTAAAAAGTGGTATATTTTAAGATTTATAGTGTATTTTCTAACTCCATATCTCTGTATTATTTTATTATTATTATTATTATTATTATTATTATTATCATTATTATTATTATTATTATTATCATTATTATCATTATTATTGTCATATGAAGAGTTTACACTGTCTTAAGAGGTTGGTCTGTGGTTTAGCTTTTTATTTCCTATCTGAGCTATATCATATCAATACCCATTATATATTTACAATGTGCATAGTTCATTACTTTTCGCAAACGTAAATATGTGACGAAGAACTAATTTCATGCTCTCTCTCTCTCTCTCTCTCTCTCTCTCTCTCTCTCTCTCTCTCTCTCTCTCTCTCTCTCTCTCTCTCTCTCTCTCTCTTTCCTCTCTCGAACAGACTGCCTCCACCAACACTAGCCCTCACCACCACCACCACCACCACCACCAGCTCGCGTGGATACAATAAATCTGTGTCTTTGTAACATTGGAGCCTCTGTGTCATTCCTCACGCCTGGGTCTTCAGAGGAGTTCATGGGTTCGCGGTTCAATCATCACCCGGTGCTCTCTTTTGTTCCTCGTACGAGCAGACGTGTTCTGACCGAGTGAACAGAATGCACGACGACATAACGACATACACAAAGAGAACTTCGACTTAATGATGATAATAATGATGGTTAAAAAGAACGAAGTGTTATATTTTGTAAGTTTAAGGCCTTCATGTGAAGTATTGTTTTAAGCTCGCTTTAAATTTTATATAAAAAAAAAGTGTTAAAAATGCAAAGACAAGTTCATTTCTGTAACCTTTAAAGGATGTGTGGAAAGTATCGATGTATTGCTGTGAAATTGTAAGTAATTGTAAAGAAAACGGGGAATGGTGGCCAGACTGTCAGTGCAGGGTGGGATGCGTGGGTGCCTCACTGGTGCCACGCCACGCCCGCCATGCCGACACTGCGCCACGCCCCAACAAGACCCACAACCACCACCATCACCATCACCACCACCACAATCACGCTCATCACCAACGCGTGCGTGAGTGCGTGCAGGCGTGTTTGAGTCAAAAATCGCTCAATCACGCAATCCACGCCCACGCAAGCGCACACCACTGAAACATCTGGATAAATTTTCAGTAGTTAGTTTTTTTTTCCATCTTCACGCATCACAGTCACCGCCATCTTCATGTTACGGCGGCGGCGTCTCCTCTCGGCGCACTGAGGGCTCGGCTGGCTCTCTCACTGGTGTCTCCTGTGGTGTGAGCCTTGCCTGACTCTGAACTGTGTGGAGCAAGGGATACTGCCAGTGTTCTGAAGTCGAGTGTTAGGTTTCTGTCTCTGTCTCTCTCTCTCTCTCTCTCTCTCTCTCTCTCTCTCTCTCTCTCTCTCTCTCTCTCTCTCTCTCTCTCTCTCTCCTATAATGTATAGTGATTAGAAATAAACGAGTTTTAATCAAGTTCATAATTTTACAAGCCCCTTTAATCTAAGAGAGAGAGAGAGAGAGAGAGAGAGAGAGAGAGAGAGAGAGAGAGAGAGAGAGAGAGAGAGAGAATGCACTTGGTCACACACACACACACACACACACACACACACACACACACACACACAAAAAAAAAAAAAAAAAAAACGTAATGGAGATAGAAAAAAACTAAATCTTTGAGAAACCTGTATTTGCACCCACGAATCACTAACAAACAAGCAAAACGCGAGAGAGAGAGAGAGAGAGAGAGAGAGAGAGAAAGGAATCACCAAATCACCAATCACAAACCCCACATCACTGCAGCGCCTTCTTCGCCAGTTCCTTGGGCGCCTCGTGCAGTGAGTCGTACATCTCTGCGCCCACCGCCTCCCTCACCCTCTCCAGGTACTCCTTCGTGGTCTTGGCCAACGTGTACCCTGCTGCTTGGGGCTGCTCAAACTCCGTGGCCGCCTGCAGATCCGCGATGGTGGGTGTGTTGCCAGTGATGAACGGCTTGTCGCCCAGGAAGTAGCTGGCAAAGAGCTCCTCCACGCGGCCCATCTCCTTCTCGTGTTTCTCCACCAATGCCATGTCTGGTGGTGAGCCCTTCATCATGGGTACCAACACCTGCCGTGGAGGAGTTCGAGTGTTGATTAACATTCCTGAAGTGGCAGTGTTGTTGATCATTAGTGAGGTATTGAAGTGGATCATTCGTATTCTGACACGCTTTGCTCTCCCGCCATCACTGCTTTACAAAGGCTCTTGTTGAAGATACTCGTGTTTCTAAGGATATCTTTATGGTTTTGGTGATGGATAAGCAAGGTTTCTAGTTTATTTTAAGTAGAAACGGTCTTGAAAATCTGGCTAGTCGTCTTTGTGGCCTAGGAAAATTGTAGAGAGAGAGGAAGTTGTATCTGAATAAGGGCGCTCAAAGGTCTCATCCAACAGACCATTTATCAGTCCCTGTAAGGATGTTCTGCTTGATATGAGTGACTCTAAACTGCTGGATACAATAGACAACACCTACAGGAGTGTGGACACCGCCTTTGCTCTTCACTCTCACAATCAACATTCGCTACACGTACAGTACATTGGGATGCGTGGCAGTGACAGGCTGTGGAGGAGATGGAGAGTGACAAGATCAAACACACATACACACACGCACCTTGTTCATGTAGTAGCCGACGCCGTGAGCTCTGGTGTTGAGGTGTTGCCAGTCCAGGTACTCATCCACCTTGCAGCGCGTCTTCAGGTCAGAGGGGTACCAGGTGCCGGCCGCGTCATACTTGCTAGCGATGTACCGCAGGGCAGAGCAACTTCAGGGAGAAACAGGAAGGCTGTGGTTGGGTGGCTGGTTGACTGGCTGGCTGGCTTGATGACTGAATGGCTAACTGATTGACCAACTGACTGATTGATTGACTGGCTGACTGATTGGCTCGCTGACTGATTGACTGGTTGATTGACTGGCTAACTGATTGGCTGATTGGTTGACTGACTGATTGACTGATTGATCGATTGACTGACTGATTGACCGACTGAATGATTGGCTGATTGAGTGGCTGAATGACTGACTTATTGACAGACTGAGTGACTGACCAACTGACTGAATTACTGGCTGACTGATTGACTGATTAACTGGCTGATTGACTGACTTACTGACTGACTGACTGACTAATTGACTGATTGACTGACTGAAAGACTGACTGACTGGCTGAACGAATGACTGACTGACTGAGCGATTAAAACTTTTTTGAAGAGTGAGTGGTAAAGGTAAAGACAACAACAGTTTGGTGCAGGTGAAGCCCAACGCTCTCCACAGCCAACCCAATACTCACCTCTCTAGGATAAGCAAGTCTCCATCCTGCACCGCCGGGACTTTCTTGAAGGGGTTGACGTCGGCGTAAGCCTTGTTCTGGTGCTCCCCTGCAATGCTCATACAGTTCATTACTTGCTCTCCACTGATACGTAAACAAAACTACTTTCACCTGGTAAGATCTGAAGCGATTTCGTCTTTTTCTAATATGTAAGAGGGGAAACTGACCAAGGATACCAACAACAACACAAAAAAAGGCACACTTATTTCCCAGCAGGTTCCTTAGAGGTCAATAGTGTTGTCATAAGTATTTTCTTATAAACATTCGATCATAAATTATATCTCAGTAAGCTTGAAGTGTTTGCTCATGTTTGTTGTTATGGTTTTGACTTGTTGATGGTGTGTGTGTGTGTGTGTGTGTGTGTGTGTGTGTGTGTGTGTGTGTGTGTGTGTGTTCTTTCTCTGTGTCTGTCTGTCTGTCTGTCTGTCTCTCTTTCTCTCTCTCTCTCTCTCTCTCTCTCTCTCTCTCTCTCTCTCTCTCTCTCTCTCTCTCTCTCTCTCTCTCTCTCTCTCTCTCTCTCTCTCTCTCTCTCTCTCTCTCTCTCTCTCTCTCTCTCTCTCTCTCTCTCTCTCTCTCTCTCTCTCTCTCTCTCACATGACTAATACTCACACTGCATCACAAAACATTCTTAAACCTCATTGTCAGCCTCTCTCCCTTTCTCCCTCCCTCCCTCCCTCCCTCGCTTCGCCCTTCACACTACACGGAACACAGTGGAACATAGCGGACAGGCGTGACAAGGCATGACAAGTGCTTCCGTGACTCTGCTGATTTTTTGCTCCTTCCTTGTGGTGGACGAAGAATGTTGGAAAGTTTGCTAACGGTGTAATGCTGGCTTAGGTTAGACTGGCGATCTACAGCTTTGGTTTTCTGTAGTCCAGGGAAACGGGTTACCAATTTCAACGCCTTCAGTAGCATGGTGTGTTTTCATATTCATTCTGCTTACTATTTAGTGATTTTGTACAGCTTCATAACTTCATTTAGAGGGATAAAAATAGTGAAGACTCTGGCTATTTATCTTCTGATCTTCATAGACCCTTCCTAATGTCAATAAAATGATCTTATCGTACACAAATCTCAAGGTAAAAAATGTGTTCTAGTATTGAAGGGGTTAAAAGGAAATATTAGCAGTTTTATATCTTTGGTTTTTGTTAGAGATTCGGGCAAGACAAATGAAAGGGAGTGAGAAAATGCTTATTGAGGTTCCGGTCTACAAGGGAATAGCTAGATGGATTATGCAGAGTTGGAGGTAATGACTAAAGGGTTCTAAGTATTCCTGTTCTAGACACTGTGAGATCTGAGAGTTATTGGACCGTGGTGATGCTTAGAGAAAATAGTGTTCTAGAAAATTATAATGAACAAGTGAAGGTTAGGTATCGTTATATTATGGTGTGGTTTTGGGTTCTTAGACTGTTTCGAGAGGTTGAGAATGCACACACACACACACACACACACACACACACACACACACACACACACACATACACACCGTGTAGTGTAGTGGTTAGCACGCTCGACTCACAATCGAGAGGGCCGGGTTCGAGTCCCGGTAAGCGGCGAGGCAAATGGGCAAGCTTCTTAATGTGTGGCCCCTGTTCACCTAGCAGTAAATAGGTACGGGATGTAACTCATGGGGTTGTGGCCTCGCTGTTCCGGTGTGTGGAGTGTGTTGTGGTCTCAGTCCTACCCGAAGATCGGTTTATGAGCTCTGAGCTCGCTCCGTAATGGGGAAGATTGGCTGGGTGACAAGCAGACGACCGTGGTGAATTACACAAAGATCTTAACCCCTTCAGTACTGAGATACATTTTTACCTCTAAATTTTGTGTACGATTAGACGATTTTATTTATATTAGGAAAGGTCTATGGAGATCAGAAAGACTAATGGCTAGAGTCTTCAGTATTTCAACCCCAACATAAGATTCTGAAACCGTACAAAATCACCAAATATTAAGCAGAATGAATATGAAAACAGTCAAAACTCATCATACAACTAAAGGGTTTAAGAATACACTCACCTTTCACCAGACTGACTACCTTCTCCTGGTGGGGCGCCTTAATAGCCCTACACAGAAACACTAGGGAACGAGGAAGGCTGGGACACGTAGTCAATGTAGAGAGTAAGGCTGGCGGACATGGCTAGCGGGATATCGGGCGGTTGAACTGTGGAAGACTGCGAGTGCGAGGCGGTGAGTGTAGCGGTATTACAACAGGCGGTGAGATGCTGGAATGGCTGAGTTGGCGGTGGCGGTGTCTGTTGGGGTCTTTTACTGCCTGGCGTACGGTTGAGTGATGCTGAGTTGCTAGACGGTTCTTCCTGTCTGTCAGTGTTGGTATCTTATTGCTCTCGTTATCTCCTTGTTGCTACTTGTGTTTTTAGTCTCCCATTGCTGATGATTCAATTTTCCCCTTGCTTCTTAGGTGTTAAATGGCTGTTTTTTGTTATTCAGTGCCAATATTTCATAGCGTTTCGTTTCCTTTTTGGTATCACTTCATTGACTCTCTTACGACGTGTTTGCTTGGCGTTAGGACAGTCTCGAGAAGCTACTCCTGCTTGGGTGCCACTCAGGAATTCTGTATTTTTTAGCTGATATGTTTGTGGATGATGTTGATAGATACCAATTTGAGGTCCTCAAGGTGTATTTGTTGTCACTTTTCTTTCATTTTCGTTCATCATTATTCAACGTTCATGTCTATACTGACTTTACACAGCAGAAGGTGTCCAATAGTAATAGTAGTAGTAGTAGCAGTAGTAGTAGTAGTGGTGGTGGTGGTGGTGGTGGTGTGATGTATCTGTCTATTTTTAGACCAATCACAGTATTATTAACGCGCTTGTACACACACACACACACACACACACACACACACACACACACACACACACACACCGCGTAGTGTAGTGGTTAGCTGGCTCGACTCACAATCGAGAGGGCCGGGTTCGAGTCCCGGTAAGCGGCGAGGCAAATGGGCAAGACTCTTAATGTGTGGTCCTTGTTCACCTAGCAGTAAATAGGTACGGGATGTAACTAGAGGGGTTGTGGCCTCGCTTCCCGGTGTGTGTTGTGTGTTGATGTAGTCTCAGTCCTACCCGAAGATCGGTCTATGAGCTCTGAGCTCGTTCCGTAATGGGGAAGACTGGTTGGATGACCAGCAGATAACCGAGGTGAATTACACACACACACACACAGTTGCTATGCACAATACCAGCTGTATTTAGCTAAGCTCACCACGCAAGGTCCATGATAGAAAACGGTGGTGTGTGAAACTTTAATGAGTAACCTTAGAAGAATGGATTCCAGCCACCCCGATTTGGACGTGATATTTCTGTGAGGTCCAGCACACACACACACACACACACACACACACACACACACACACACACACACACACACACACACACACACACACACACACACACACACTTAATCTCTTCAGTTGCAGGACGTGTTTTCATATTCATTCTGTTTATTATTTGGCAATTTTATAAAGCTTCAGAAACATATATTGATATTAGAACAATGAAGACTCTGGCCATTAATATTCTTACCTCTATATACCTTTCCTAAAGCAAATAAAATCGTCTAATCATACCTAAAAATCAAGGTAAAAATGCGTCTCAGTACTGAAAGGGGTTAATAATAATAATTTCTTTACAATATCACAACGTGTCTTTAATTACCACGTTTAGCTACCAAATGGATCTCACAATTGTTATCCCTTTACATACTCGATTTTTTTTCGCATTTTTTATTTCACACTCAATCACTGTCGAGTATTTCAACTATTGCATCTTTCTTCCTCTATTTACTTCATTATGGTATAGAATTTCAGGGTTATGTGAGGCAGAATCCCTTTGTTCGTGTTCCGCGCTGCACCTTTAGCACTCGTTACGTATCCTTCTCCAATGATTGAGGCAAAATCTGATTAGTTAAGGAATATAAAGATCAAGCCCTTTCTAGTTTACGCATTGAGATTTTTTTTTTATTCCTGCTCAGTAAACATTTTAGCATTCATGTGTGTGTGTGTGTGTGTGTGTGTGTGTGTGTAGCAAATGAAGACGCAATAGCTGCATGCTTGTCTTATGAATGGCAAGAATGTTGTTTTGTTTTGTTTATCATGACTTTTGATGCTGTGTGTGTGTGTGTTTCACTGTTTGTTTGTTTGATCTGCTGCAGTCTCTGACGAGACAGCCAGACGTTACCCTACGGAACGAGCTCAGAGCTCATTATTTCCGATCTTCGGATAGGCCTGAGACCAGGCACACACCACACACCGGGACAACAAGGTCACAACTCCTCGATATACATCCCGTACCTACTCACTGCTAGGTGAACAGGGGCTACACGTGAAAGGAGACACCCAAATATCTCCACCCGGCCGGTCCTCTGGCTTGTGAAGCCAGCGCTCTAACCACTGAGCTACCGGGTGTGTGTGTGTGTGTATGTGTGTGAGATGTTATTTTGGATTTTACGATACGAATTTTTTGCCGTGTAAGAGAGAGAGAGAGAGAGGGCAAAGTTTGCTACATATATCAATAGTCTTTTATTCGTAATGTTCTTTTACTTCTACTACTACTACTACTACTACTACTACTACTACTACTACTACTACTACTACTGCTACTACTACTACTACTACTGCTACTACTACTACTACTGCTACTACTACTACTACTACTACTGCTGCTACTACTACTACTACTGCTACTACCACTACTACTGCTACTACTACTACTACTACTACTACTACTACTACTACTACTACTACTACTACTTTTACTACTACTACTACTACTACTACTACTACTACTACTACTACTACTACTACTACTACTTCACCACAAATCACCACCACTGCTCGCAGCCTCCTTGCCATTAATCACCCAGATAAATAGGCCTGTCTGTATAAGCCTATAGAAATGTGGACCGAGCTCTGTTATCTACATGCTCTCCCCCTCCACCCTACACTATCTCTCTCTCTCTCTCTCTCTCTCTCTCTCTCTCTCTCTCTCTCTCTCTCTCTCTCTCTCTCTCTCTCTCTCTCTCTCCGTCCATATGTCGGCTTAAGATAATCTCTTTCACTTCTTATCCTTCTTTCCTTCCCTCCTTCCTTCCCTGTCACTTTTATCTTCTCTCTCTTTCGTATTCCTTTTCCTCCCCTTCATCTCCATGCGTCATGCCTCCCCCCTTAACTCCGTTCCTCTCTTCCTCTTTCTCCGCTTCTCCTTTCCTCCAACTCTTCCGTCTTTCCCTCCATTCGTACTTCATTTCGTTGCTTCGTCCTCTCTCTCTCTCTCTCTCTCTCTCTCTGTCCCTCTCTTTCAGTATGGGACACAAAAGGATAACATTTTCTCATTTTTCCAAACCTCTCCCTTCAAAATGACAAAGGTTCCCTCAGGCAGGAGACAAAGCAACGGCCACTACTCTTATTGAAATGGCTTGCAAAAGTGTCCCTCTGTGTATAGCGCTGCCTTTCACGATGCTCTGCTGTCTCCGCGACCCTGGCCTGCGTAGCTGACCTGGGATAGTACTGGTGGAGGGTTTGGTTGCGTGCTTGGCATGGTAGTTTGGTTGGTTGATGTAATGCGCTGATACATTATAGCCCGTATGAATCGCTTAGCTCTCTCACCACAACTATTTTCCAAGGTTACAGAGATGATTAGCGGGATTTTCATGAGAGTTTCTCCAGTCAATAATGCAGAAGTCTTGTTAATGTGCCTCTAGAAATGTAAAAACACCTTAACCCCTTCAGTATATGACGCGTTTCCATATACATTTTGCTTACTATTTGGTGATTTTGTACCGCTTCAGAAACTCATGTGGGGAATTAATGAAGACTGTGGCCATTAATCCTCTGACTTCCATAGACCCTTCCTAATGTAATAAAATCGTGTAGTTACATCCAAACCGAAGGTAAAAATGGGTCCCAGTATTGTAGGGGTTAATGACTTATTTATTCAGCCATTTCTTGAATTTCAATGTTATTCATGGTTCTTTGTCTCGATTACCTTTAGAGTAATTTGAGTCATTACCGAGTCGATGTTTTGTCTAGAGTACAGCTTTTCGGGCCGTCAACTCACTGGACCTTTCCTTTGTGAGAATCTAAGGACACAAGAGAAGAAGGAAATATTGTATGAGATGTGGAAGAAGAGAGAAAATCAGCGAAGAAGAAAATAATATAAAACAGTAACTTTTTTGACAATCTAAGGACACAAGAGAAGAAGGAAACAGTATGGATAAATAGGAAAGAGAGAAAATCAACGAAGATGAAGAAAACATTATAGGACCATTACTTTTTTGACAATCTAAGGACACAAGAGAAGAAAATAGTGTATGAAGTTTGGAAGAAGTAAGTCAGCGAAGAAGGAAATATTATAGGACCATTACCTTGCTGACAATCTAAGGGTACAAGAAAAGAAGGAAATAGTGTATGAAGAGTGGAAGAAGAGAGAAAGTGAGCGGAAGAACTTGATGGACAGAACAAAATAAAAAGAAACGACATCAGGGAAGCGCCGATACAAAGGTCAAGCTTCCCGACCTACGCTTGACCTGACCTGACCTGACCTTCCGCCACACTCTGTACTCTACACCTGCTTGGCTAGAAACATCAAACTCAATCCCTTTTTAAAGTCGCCATTCCATACAATACACTAACTGAAGTGCGTGTGTTACCAAGGCTCGTATTCTCAAACACTTCCATGCTTCACCTTCACTATTTCAAGAGGGTTATTTAAATGTACTCGCGTTTTATAAGGTGCTTTTACTATTCTAGAGGCAGAGTGACAAGATTGCTGCATTATTAGCCAAAGAAACACTCTTGAAAACCTCGCTAGTCATCTCGGTGGCCTTGCAAAATAGTCGTAGTGAGAAAGAAGAGCGCTTTTTAAGATGTTTTTACGGTTCTAAAGGCAGACTGACAAGATTTCTGCATTATTAGCTGGAGAAGCAGCCTTGAAAACTCAGGAAATCATCTCTCTCCTTGGAAAATTGTCATAGTGAGAAAGTGATTTTTAAGATGTTTTTACGGTTCTAGAGGCGGAGTGACAAGATTTCTACATTATCAGCCGGAGAAGCAGTCTTGAAAACCCAGCAAATCATCTCTCGCTTTGGAAAATTGTCGTAGTGAGAAAGAAGAGTAATTTTTAAGATGATTTTACTGTTCTAGAGGCAGATTGACAGGATTTCTGCATTATTAGCCGGAGAAACACTGTTGAGAATCCCGCTAATCATCTCTGTGGCCTTGGAAAGCAGTCGTGGTGAGAGACCAAAAACGTTTCTGAATACGAATCCTGGTAGACTGAATGACTAGCCTGTGTTCTGAAACGCTTTGCTCTCTCACCACAACTGTTTTCAAAAGGCACAGAGATGATTAGCCGGGATCTTTATCGTTTCTCCTGATGATAACGTAGAAATCTTATCAATGTCACTAGAAAATATAAAAACTCATGTATCTTCAATTTGTCTCCTCTTGAAAGCAGTCGGGATGCAGCCAGAAGAGTCCAGCATAAGTTCCAACACACGCCATGCTGGGAAGTCTTTCATACACGAGCAATAAACATTACGCTCCTCGCCCCATGAAACCTCCCTCATGGCTTCAGCTACTTGCATTCCACGTGAGAAAAAACACCATACGTGTCTCTCGTCTTCCACCAAATGTAGGGCAGCGGGGAGTCTGTAATTCCCTTGTAAATAGCGTAGAAAAAAAGAAAAAACATGTGGAGTCTCAGGTTGGACTTTTTCCGCAGCTTCGCAACCTCCTCCCATCCCAGCCACAGTGCCAGCCCCGCCCACCTCTGCCCGTCACCGACTCAGTGTGCGATTGTCTTTTGTGAGGGAAGGTTGTGCGTCGCTGCCTCTCCTCTGACGTGTGTACTCTTGTCGTTGCGTGTGCGTGGCGGCTTTAGCACTTCACGTACACACACTACTACTGCATGTGCGTTTCCATGTAAGTGTTGTCAGAAGTGTGTCATTGTATTTTGTTGATGTTAGTGTGAGTTTTGTCTTGTTATTATTTTGTGCTTCGAAACTGTTTGGGTTTTCATATTTGTTATTTTGATTGTTTTCTGGAGGGTTTTCCAGCGTTTTAGATGTCCGTGCGTGAGTGTTTGTGTGCTTGTGTGTGCGTGCGTATGTGTGGCTGTGCGTGCGTGTGTATATATGTATGTATGGAGGCGGCAACCATATGCTCATAACGCCCAAACCTAATACTCTTCTTCCCCTCCTCTTCCTCCTCTTCCTCCTCTTCCTCCTCCTCCTCCAAGATCAATTACTACTATTACTACTTTTGCTTCTGCTACTGTTGCTATTGACACAACAAATACTACTATTACTGCTAATGCATGTAATGTATTATCTCTCTCTCTCTCTCTCTCTCTCTCTCTCTCTCTCTCTCTCTCTCTCTCTCTCTCGTCAATATTATGAAGTATTGAGAATTCAGTCAGTGTGTGTGTGTGTGTGTGTGTGTGTGTGTGTGTGTCGGAGGATTTAAGAAACACCTACGCAGTCTTCCTTTCCTCTTGATCCTCCTCCTACTCCTCTTTTCTTTCCTCAATCCTCCTCCTCTTCATCCTCCTCCTCCTCCTCCTCCTCCTCTTCCTCTATTTCATCTTCCATGCTGTATGTTCCTCTTGCTCTTCTTTTTCTTCTTGCTTTCCTTTCATAACTTCTAATTTTCTTTTTCTGTTTTATCATCTTCTAAAGCTTCTTTTTCTTCTTCTTCTGCTTCTTCTTTTTCTTCTTTTCTTCTTCTTCTTCTTCTTCTTCTTCTTCTTCTTCTTCTTCTTCTTTCGCAATTTCTCCTATCTAAGAACCATTTCATTGCTTCACCTCTTCCGACCTTCGCACGGGTAGGGAAAAGGTCGAGAGAAAGAGAGAGAGAGAGAGAGAGAGAGGGAATTTTAGTGCGTGGGTGTATTAGTGGTGATGGTATATATGTATGCTCATTTGAATAGCCACACACACACACACACACACACACACACACACACACACACACACACACACACATACGCAAAAGTATCATATAAACACGAGAAAGCAACGTGTGTGGGCGCAGGAGAGTGGATTGGAGGGGCGGGAAGGGGGCGTGGTGGACGAGGGAAGATGGAGGGTGGAAGGTGGAGGGACGCCTGTGATGGATTGCAGTGGGTGAAGAGAGAGGCAAAGATGACGGAGTGGATGAGAGGTTGAATGGAGGAGGAGAAGGAGGAGGTGGAGGAGGAGGAAGAAGAGGTGGAGGAAACTTGGTTGGAGTTCTCTATATGGATGGGGTGGAAGGTTAATAGTTAGTTAGGAAGATGTTAGAGGTGGTTGGTTAGCCTAAGAGTGGAGTAAGTGGAGGGTGGAGGCTGGTGGTCTGTGGAGGGGGAAGGGGTGAGGTGAGGGGGTTGTGGTGGCGAGTAAAATGAAGTGGAATCATGTTACTAATTAAGAGAATTCGCTAAACCACTGTATTGATTTCTTGTTCTTTTCGTTTCCCTTTTTATTCAGTTTTCTTTTTGTGTGTGTGTGTGTGTGTGTGTGTGTGTGTGTGTGTGTGTGTGTGTGTGTCCTTCTAGTATTACTTTGTCTAATTGGAAACGTCATAGAAAGCAGAGAGAGAGAGAGAGAGAGAGAGAGAGAGAGAGAGAGCTCGTTAAACACAGCTTACGACAAGTTGATACATAAGGCGCTCTCTCTCTCTCTCTCTCTCTCTCTCTCTCTCTGTGTGTGTGTGTGTGTGTGTGTGTGTGTGTGTGTGTGTGTGTGTGTGTGTGTGTGTGTGTGTGTGTGTGTGTGCCGTACTCTTTTCACACACGCGCGGCAACACCTTTTCTTACCTTAGTGGGTTAATTAAGACGAATGAGGGGAGGTGGATTAATTAACTAGGGTAGACAGGTGTCTCTACATCACTCCTGACCTCCTCATCCTCCTCCTCCTCCTCCTTCTCTTCCTCTCACGAATTCATTCTCCTTCTTTAACTTCTCTTCATCGTCCTCGTATTTTTCTCTTGTTTTGTATCATCATTTTCTTTTTCCTTTTCGTCCTGTTACCTTCACTTTCCTATGCTCCCACTTGGCCCGTACATGTAGTAAATGCTTAACCCTTTAAGTACCAACGTATTTCCATATTTCATTCTACTTCATATTTGGTGATTTTATAGCGCTTCAGAAACTGATGTGCAGGATTAAAGTAGTGAAGACTCTGGCTATTAATCTTTTGCACCTCCATAGATCACACATAAATCTCAAGGTAAAAATGTGTCCCAGTGTTGAAGGAATTAAAAGAGTATTCACATGAGTTGACTTTCACAATATATCGCTTCTCTTGACCTGTGACGCCTGCTGATCGAGGAAGCCACTACGATTACCGTGGACAAATAGCGGACAACTGACCACTCAGGAGGAAGAGAAGAGCAGGAACTGATTAAATGAGCGTGGAGAAAACGAGTTAGGGGAAGAAGATTGAGGAGAAGATAGAGCGGGGATGGAGGGATGGAATAGTAGAATCAGTAGTCATGACTCTCAAGTAGTAGTAGTAGTAGTAGCAGTAGTAGTTGGACAGGAGGCACACAGGAAAATGTAATGGATAAAAACAACTGCAGGAGACTTGTTCGTGGCACCAACCCCTCACTCATTCCAGGGACACGGACAGAGGAGATTGATCAATTGATTGACTGATATGTATTTGGCTCTACGGGTCTTCACATTTACATAATTTATACAGCATTAAAACCACGTCCAGTAAGCTGAAGCATTAGTAGGACCTGAATGCAGTGATGTAAAAAAGAAGAATATATTGCAATGGTCAGGACTGGACCCGCTCTGTGTATACTATAACTTCTCTTTTAACCCCTTCAGTATTAGGACACTTTTTATAACTTGATTTTTGGGTGTTATTAGACGATTTTATTGACATTAGGAAGGGTCTACGGAGGTCAAAAGATAAATGGCCAGACTCTTTACTACTTCAATCCCCACATGAATTTCTGAAGCTGTATGAAATCACCAAATAGTAACCAGAATGAATATGAAAACGCGGCATGGTTATGAAGGGAAGTTAAGCTATAATATAATAAAGAAATATACCAAAAGTAAGGAATCACACTGGTGCTAAGGGTATCTATGTTCAGTGAGGGACCATAATACTGTAATTGAATCAGCTGAGGACACTTGAACACCTGGTAATACTCGTCTCTTGTCTCTGGGCAATGCTTT
>NC_059288.1:8179316-8186816 GCF_017591435.1 Portunus trituberculatus
GAGAGAGGATAGGAAAGTTTTGTGTGAGATTGAACGTAAAGATTGAGGCGTTTTAAAGGAGGTAGGAAAGAATTAATTGAAGTCTTTAAAGGGATAGACAAAAGCAATTAGGTAAGTAAGCTTTTAAAGGAGACGGAGAAGGAATGGAATTGATTTAAAGAAGATAGAGAAACAAGCAAAAAAAAAAAATTATCGGAAAAGGGTAGGAAAAGGAGAGAAGGGAACAGTTTTGAATAAATAACAGGAGGGAAGAATTGACTTTTGTTAAGAAAGATAGAGAAAGAATTGAATGCCTTTAGAAAGAAAGAAGTTCCCTAGAGAAAAAAAGTTAAAAGAAACGGCTGAAATTTTACCGAAGATAGAATGAAATAAAGTTTGAGAGAGACCATAAAGTTGATTGAAGCTTCGAATTTCAAGTTCCTTTTTTCATCGTGAGGGAAACGTGTCTAAATAAAAGGAAAGAGTGGAGTCCTTAAAGAAGATGGAGAGGGAACAGAGCAGCCTTGCATCCCTCCTCCACATTGGGCTTGAAGGAGATCGAGAGTTAAAGACGTGAATAAAGAAAAAAAAAGAATCCCATGAAGTTATTAAAGAAGATGGAGACTGGAATTAACGATGATAATGATAAGAACTAGAAAGAAAGAAGGAAGAGGAGAAGAAAAGAAAGGAGAATCAGTTGAAGACATGAATAAAACAAAGAGAGTCTGATGAAGATATTGAAGGAGATGGAGCAGAATGAAGGCTGAAGATAACGGTAATAATGATAAAATCCAAAAAGGAAAAAGAAAGAGGAAAAGAAAAGAAAGGAAAATCAGTTGAAGACATGAATAAAACAAAAAAGAGTCTAATAAAGTTATTGATGGAGATGGGGCAGAATGAAGGCTGGAGATAGTGATAGTAATGATAAAAAC
Organism: Portunus trituberculatus; assembly: GCF_017591435.1. Lineage (NCBI taxonomy): Eukaryota > Metazoa > Arthropoda > Malacostraca > Decapoda > Portunidae > Portunus > Portunus trituberculatus. Next base: position 8,180,228 of record NC_059288.1, read on the forward strand.
TAGAAAGAAAAACGGAAGAGGAGAAGAAAAAAAGGGAGAATTAGTTGAGGATATGAATAAGGCAGAAAGAATGTGGTGAAGTTATTGAAGATGGAGCTAAATAAAGACTGAAGATAACGATGATAATAAGAACTAGAAAGAAAGGAGGAAGAGGAGAAGAAAAGAATGGACAGTTAAGGAAAAGGACGTGGTAGAAAATAACAAAAATAATCAGAGGAAATCAGAAAGAAAAGAGAGTCAAATGAATGAATGAGGAAGGATGCTAAAGGAGGCTAAAAGAGAGCTGGATAAAATCTTGCAGGAAAATTAAAGAAAAGTGTTGAATTTAGTGGAAGGAAAGAGTTTAACGTAACGAAGAAAGTCGAATGGAATGGTAAAACGTAGAAAGAGAACTCGACATTATGATATTTAAGGAGAGTATAGATAAGTTAACCCCTTCAGTACCATGCCACGTTTTGATATTTATTCTGCTTACTATTTAGCGAATTTATACAGCTTCAGAAACTTAAGCGGGGATTAAAATAGTGAAGATACTTTCCATTAATCTTCTGACCTCCATAGACCTTTCCTAATGTCAGTAAAATCGTCTAATCGTACACAAACTCATGGTAGAAATGTGTCTCAGTACTGAAGAACTTAAAATTTTGCAGGTAAAAGTGTTGTATAAAAGCATAAAAAAAATATATGAAAAAGTAAAAAAATATCTATTTGTCATTTTAAGGATGTAAAAGACTAAGTAAATGAAAATAAAGGAAGAGAGGGAAGCGAGTAAGGAAATCTTGTGAGTGGCCAGTGGTTCGTGTGAGCTGCATCTGAAATAGAAGTGGACATGATTGAGTGAGGCAGAGAGTGAGGGACTGGCCACAGATCACGTCCACCTTGGGGAGCGAGATGTCCATTTTGTATCGCGTAACTGAAGCTCCGGAGAAAAGTTAATTTGATAACCAACTCTATTTTGGTCCTTTGAAAAATAAGGGAAGGTTTGAATTACTGAGTTGACATTTATTATTCAAAGACGGAACATGAAAAAGAAAACGTGAAATATTAGACAAACTTTTATTTTTCTCTTGACTAAATTTTAAAAACTCTCTTTTATTTAGTTTCCATTAAAATGAATCCGTCTGAGATTTAGTTCAATTTTGCTTCTTGACACGATTGTTAGAAAAAAATATATAGAAAAAGAATTGTTCGTGATGAGAAAAGTGGATCGAAAGAAGAGGAGGAAGAGGAAGAATATGAAAAAAGTCAAACGGGGAGATGGGGGAGGAGAAGAATGAGGAAGGAGGTCAAGAGATAAAAGGATACATGTTGAAGGAGGAGGAGGAAGAGGAGGAGATAATATTATGAAGAAGAGGAGGGGAGGAAGAAAAGTAAAGAAAAGATGAAGAAAAAGAAAAATGGAGTTAAAAAAAAGGGAGCAAGATGAATAATTAATTGCCAGTGGGGGGAAATAATTAGAAAAGAAAAGAGAACATGGTAAGAAAAAAAAGAGGAGGAGGAGGAGGAGGAGGAGAGAGAGGAGGAGGAAGAGGAGGGAGAAGAAAAATAAATGAAGAATAGGAGGGGGAAGAGCAGGAAGTGGAGGTAAAGTAACTGAAGGAGGAGGAGGAATGATAATAATGATAATGATGAGAAATGGAGCAAAAAATATAGAAAGAAAGAAGAAAAAAAAAGGAGGTCGAGAAGAAAGAGGAGGAGGAGGAGGAAGAGGAGGAGGAGGTGGAAAGAATAAAAGAAATGAGAATCAGGTGCAGCAAAACAAAGAAAAAAAGGAAAAAATATATTAAGGGCCGAAGAAGGAAGAGAAAGAATGATAATAAGAGAAGGAAGAAGAATGAAAGGAGGAGGAGGAGGAAGAGGAAGAGGGAGAGGAGCTGAGCTATGTCCAGTGCCAGCTAGAAGGGCCACCTGACGATACTAAATTAAAATATATTGTTCTTTGAAAATATACTAAAGAGAAAGGCACTCTTAAAAGTAGAACACAAGAGAGAGAGAGAGAGAGAGAGAGAGAGAGAGAGAGAGAGAGAGAGAGAGAGAGAGAGAGAGAGAGAGAGTCCGAGTCACGGTCCACTGTGGTCCCAAAAATAGATAAAGATCTGTAGAGGTGAAGTGACGTGTGTGTGTGTGTGTGTGTGTGTGTTGGCACTACCACTGTACTTCTATGTGCGTGAGGGCAGGTGTGGGTGTATGCATATGTGTGTGTGTGTGTGTCGGCACGCGAGGAGTCATATACACCCAGTAAATCTCCATATAACAATTCAAATAAGAGTAACTAACCTGTATACCTTACCAAACATTTAGGCTTTCCATTGACGCAGAATAAGAACATCAGAAAAATAGAGAAGCTACAAGAGATGGTCAGGTTTACACGCGGCAGTCCCCGTATGACCAAAGCTACCTACTTCCATCTATCATCCCCATCCATAAATATATCTAACCTTCTTTTAAAGCTCCCTATTGACTCAGAATATCTCCTTCCCACACACACTAAAACTTGCAGTACACCATCACTTTTAAGTTTCTTTTACAGCTCTCTATTGACTCAGAATCAGTTATTTCTACACATGTTAAAGCCTTCACTACACCATCACTTCTAATCTTCTTTTAAAAGCTCCCCATTGACTCAGCACTAACAACACTACTGGGTCCGTTCCATACTGCGGGTAACTATTGATCTCTCAGACAAGACAAGGAAGCACGAGCATTCTTATCAAATTTTCACTTGAGAGGCGAACAAATGAACAAATAACTGAATGACAGACCAAACACATGACACGACACTAACAGATGATAAACAAAGGCTTTTCAAATTATGTCATATTATCTTTTTTATCAAACACACACACGCGAGAGAGAGAGAGAGAGAGAGAGAGAGAGAGAGAGAGAGAGAGAGAGAGAAAGAATATCGATTGAGAGGGAATGGAAAACTTTGAAGTCAGGGAGGAGAGAAAAGGAAGAGAAAAAAAGTAAAGGGAAGGAAAAATTGAAGATAATGAAGGTATGGTGACAGAGAGAGAGAGAGAGAGAGAGAGAGAGAGAGAGAGAGAGAGAGAGAGAGAGAGAGAGAGAGCAAATAAAGATGAGGGAAGGAAAGAAAGAAAGATAAAGGAGAGGTGTGAAGAAGAGAAGAGATAAAGGAAAGAGGGAAAGGAAAAGAAGGTTGTTGACTTAAGAAGACACTGGAGGAGGAAGAGGAGGAGGAGGAGGAAAACAAGGATAAAGGCATATACTCTCTTCCTGTGTGTGTGTGTGTGTGTGTTTCACTGTTTGATCTGCTGCAGTCTCTGACGAGACAGCCAGACGTTACCCTACGGAACGAGCTCAGAACTTATTATTTCTGATCTTCGGATAGGTCTGAGACCAGGCACACACCACACACCAGGACAACAAGGTCACAATTCCTCGATTTACATTCCGTACCTACTCACTGCTAGGTGAACAGGGGCTACACGTGAAAGGAGACACACCCAAATATCTCCATCCGGCCGGGGAATCGAACCCCGGTCCTCTGGCTTGTGAAGCCAGCACTCTAACCACTGAGCTACCGGGTGTGTGTGTGTGTGTGTGTATGTGTGTGTTCAAGTTTTAGTTTTGGCGTTTATCTTTCTCCATTTTTGTCTTTCTTTTATTCTTTATTTCTCGTTCCCTGTGTTTGTTGTTGCTGTAGTTGTTGTTGCTGTTGTTGTTTCTATTTTATTTTCTTATTTTGTTCTTATTCTTCTATCAACATCATTCCTTCTTCCTCTTCTTTCTTCTTTCTTTCATTTTTTCTTCTTTCGTTGTTGTTGATGTTGCTGTTGTTGTTATTGTAGTTTCCTTTCTTTTTTTCTTCTTTTTGTATTATCATTATTTCTTTCCTTCTTCCTCACATTTCTTTTTTTTTCTCTCAATTTCTCTCTTTCCTTCGCTTCTTTCTTGAATAAAGGGGAAAAATTTGCAGTTCTCGAATGTCTTCCTTTATGTTTTCCTTCTCTTTCCCTCCTTACACACACACACACACACACACACACACACACACACACACACACACACACACACACACACACACACACACAGAAAGAGAGCATATGTCTTTATCCTTGTTTTCCTCCTCCTCCTCCTCCTCTTCGTCCTCCTCTTCTCCCTCCTCCTGTTTTTCTTCCAATCCAGCGGCTTTTCTCTCTCTCTCTCTCTCTCTCTCTCTCTCTCTCTCTCTCTCTCTCTCTCTCTCTCTCTCTGAATAATGACAAAGGCTTGCAGAAAATATAAACACGTGAAGCAAGAAAACTATGAATAAATAAATGAATAAAATAATAAGAATAAAGATGAAAAAGAGAGAAAAGATTGAAGAAAACGTGGTGCATTTTTTTATTAATCATTTGGTTTCATTTTGATTGTTCAGTGTTTTGTTTGTATATATTGCCTCTCTCTCTCTCTCTCTCTCTCTCTCTCTCTCTCTCTCTCTCTCTCTCTCTCTCTCTCTCTCTCTGACGTCATCGTAAGGTTTCCTGCAAACTCGCCTATCCTCAACTCCCCTCTCCCCTCTCCCACTCTCCTCTCTCCCCTCTGTTCTCCACCCTCTTCCCTCTGTCTCTCTCTCTCTCTCTCTCTCTCTCTCTCTCTCTCTCTCTCTCTCTCTCTCTCTCTCTCTTCCACACCATTTTTCTCTTCTCCCTCTCCTCTCCTTTCCTTCCCTCCCTTATTCTTCTCTCCCTCTCTCCTCTCCTCTCCTCTTCTCTTCTCTCCCCTCCTCTCCCCTCCTCTCCTCCTTACCTCCACCATACTTGCACTCTCCTCCTGCTTCACTCCTCCTCTTCCTCCTCTTACTCCCCTCTTCTTGCAATGTTTCCCCTCCCCAGCTCCTCTCTCCCCTCATTCTCTCTTTCCTCTCCCCTCTCCCTTCAGTTCCTTTTGAGTCTGTCTCTTGTCCTCCTCCTCCTCCTCCTCCTCCTCCTCCTCCTCCTCCTCCTCCTCCTCTTCTCATCTGGTCCCTGCCTTCATTCTCTTGTCTTCTTCCTTCTCCCTTGCACATACTCTCTCTCTCTCTCTCTCTCTCTCTCTCTCTCTCTCTCTCTCTCTCTCTCTCTCTCTCTCTCTCTCTCTCTCTCTCTCTCTCTCTCACAAAATAATTACTTAATGGCACTGTCTATAAGAGTGTCATAATGGAGGGCAGCTCTCTCTCTCTCTCTCTCTCTCTCTCTCTCTCTCTCTCTCTCTCTCTCTCTCTCTCTCTCTCTCTTTGCGCCAAATATAAACAGTGTCTTTGTTTGCAGCTGTCTAGAGAGAGAGAGAGAGAGAGAGAGAGAGAGAGAGAGGATGGACGATATTAAATGGAATCAAAATCTTAATCAAGGAAGTCCACAAAACCATTCTATTGATCTTCCTTTTTTTTTTTTTTTTGTGTGTGTGTGTGTGTGTGTGTGTTTCTTTTCCTATTCCTCTCTAATATTACTTTGCCTAATTGGAAACTCTGTGGAAAGGCAAGACAGACAGACAGACAGACAGGTAGAGAGAGAGAGAGAGAGAGAGAGAGAGAGAGAGAGAGAGAGAGAGAGAGTATCTGAAAATCAATAAAGACGTCATGAGTTTGTTAAATAATGAATAAAAATGAAAGTAATGAAGAGAGAGAGAGAGAGAGAGAGAGAGAGAGAGAGAGAGAGAGAGAGAGAGAGAGAGAGAGAAAGTAAAACAAATCGGAAGAGAGAAAACGAAGTGAAGAAAAAGAAAGATAAAATGGAAATATATATAGATAGTAAAACAAATTTGAGGAGAAAGAAGGAAGAGAGAAAAATAAAGAGAGATAATTAATAGAAGGAAGAAGTGAAATAGAAGAAACGTGGGAAGAGAAATGACGAAAAGAAAACAAAGGAGAGGAAAGGAGAGAAAGGAAAAAGAGAATGGGGGAGATAAAATGACAATAAAAGATAGAGAAACCAAAAAAGAAGAGGAAACAGAAAGCAAGGAAGGAAGGAAGGAAGGAAGAAAATGGAAAAGAAAATAAGAGAAAATGAAAATAAGATAATGAGTGAAACCATGAAAAAAAATGAGGAAACAGAAAGCAAGGAAGGGAGGAAGGAAATAGATAGAGAGAGAAGTTAAATGATGAAAGTTTTTGTCAATAGTTGGGAAATGATAAAGTGTGAAGTAATACATGACATAAAAAAAAAAAGAAGAGAGAGAAAAAAAAATGGTGCTGTGTTTGGTAAGGGAATAAAAAGTGCATAAAAAATTTAATACTTTAAAAGCTACACCAAATGAATTATGATAAAGTGTGAAGCGTTACATGACAAAAGTAAAGGAAAGAAAAGAGAGAAAAAGAAAAAGAAAAATGGTGCTCTGTTTGGCAAGAGAAAACAACAAAAAAAGTTAATATTTTAAAAGTTACACCAAGTGAATTATGGGACACAAACTTTTATTTTTAAAGAGGAAAGAGAAAATCCTTTTATAATATATGTAATCTGAACACTAATCATTTATCTTAATACTTTTATTGTCTCATTTTACAGATATTAGACCAGAGAGAGAGAGAGAGAGAGAGAGAGAGAGAGAGAGAGAGAGAGAGAGAGAGAGAGAGAGAGAGAGAGAGAGAGAGAGAGAAAGAGGTGAATGA
>NC_059288.1:8206816-8209316 GCF_017591435.1 Portunus trituberculatus
GGCGAGAGGTCCCGGTAACACAAAGACAGATCGCTAACTCTTCTTTGTTCCACCTCCACTAAAGTTACACGTGTTATTAAGAGTGTTTTTTGTTTACGTTTATATAGTGAGATTTTAACAAGATTTACACATTATTAACAAGAGAAACGTGATTTAACTAAGGCGCGAAGTCCTGGCAACACAAAGACATATCTCAGAACTCTTCTTTGTTCCATCTCCACAACTTTCCAAAGGCTCTAGTTAAAGTTACACGGGTTTCTAAGGGTATTTTTACGTTTGTAGTGAGATTTTAACAAGATTTTCACATTATTAACTGGTGAGACGTGATGTAATTAAGGCGAAAGGTCTCAATAACACAAAAGCTCGATATTTTCTTTGTTTCATCTCTAATACTTTCCAAAGGCTCTAGTTAAAGTTACACGTGTTTCTATGAATGTTTTTTTACGTTTCTAGTGAGATTTTAACCAGATTTACTCATTACTAACACTAAAGCTCAATTTTTTTTTTTTTTTTTCATTTCCATTACATTCCAAAAGTTCTATAGTTAAAGTTACACGTATTTCTAAGGGTGTTTTTTTTTTTTTTTACGTTGCCAGTGAGATTTTAACAAGACTTACTGATTGTTAAAAGGAGAAACGCTCTTGAAAACACGGGTACTCATCTTTGAGGCCTTTGAAAATAGTCGTGGTGAGAGAGCGGAGCGTTTCTGAATCACGGCCAAAGAAGACAGAGAAAATAGTTTTAAATCTCCTTGTCTCGTGTTTTGTTGATCAGCCTTACCTTGAGTTAGTCTTTGCTTAGTGAAGGATGTTTATTGTGATTGTTATCCTTGTTGCATTCCATCTTTGTTTTGTATCTTATGTAGTGTGGCGATCGTGTCTCTATTCCTGTCTCTTTGTCTTTGTGTGTGTGTGTGTGTGTGTGTGTGTGTGTGTGTGTGTGTGTGTGTGTGTGTGTGTTTATGTTTCTCTGTCTGTCTCTGTGTCTCTTTCTATGTGTAGATGTTTGTTCTAGATATTTCTGTCCATTCTCTCTCTCTCTCTCTCTCTCTCTCTCTCTCTCTCTCTCTCTCTCTCTCTCTCTCTCTCTCTCTCTCTCTTAATTCAGCATGCATTACCACACTTCTGCCATCGCTCTCCCTTCACCCCTTCAGTATTCAGTGAAGGGCACCGGTCTGGTTCACGCTGCCCACGTAACCAGTTTGGACAGGTATGGCAGGTATGCAGGTGAACCTAATAATGACAAATAATGATAATAATAAGATGTTGATAGTGACAACCAAAACATCAATCTCCCAAGTCTATTCTAACTCATTACCCTTTTTTTATCATTATTTATACCGTGTGGGCTTTTCACAGAAATTTATGGGCTTAAGGGGATACATTTTGTGGTACCTCCTATCTCAAACCCCACCCGCTAGTAAACCCTTGCCCCGAGTAAGGAAGCCCAACCTACACTCGGACCGTAGACATGATTCGAACCCGTGCGCTTGGAGATCCCTCGGACCCCAAAGCAAGCATGGTTCTACTGCACCACGGCGGGCCCCTCTGCACCATCTTCATCCTTCACCCTTCATCCTTCCCTCCTTGCCTCCTCTGTGGTGTAATTCAAGTGTGGCGTGGTGACATGTATAACAGTTGTGTCTGCATTATGTCGTAGGAACACCATGCAACATATACTCTACCTTACTGTAAGAGTGTGGCATTTTCAACTGGTTTTTTTTTTTCTCCTGTCCAAAGTATGCAGTGCAGTCTAAATGTATTCACTGTCACGGTCTTGGCGTGAAACTTACAAACAGCTGATATGGTGCTAGCTTCAATCCTTTCCCTTTTCCAGCCCAGACAGGCAAGGCGTCACGTAGCATATTCAGAAACGCTTTGCTCTCTCATCACGATTGTTTTCTAAGGTTAGAGATGATTAGTGGGGTTTTCAAGAGTGTTTCTCCAGTTAATGATATAGAAATTTTGTCTCTGCCTCTAGAATGGTAAAAACACCTTAGAAATTGCTCTTCTTTCTCACCACGACTGTTTCCCAAGACCACAAAGATAATTAGTGGGGTTTTCAAGAGATTTCTCCTGTTAATACGGTAGAAATCTTGTCAACCTACCTCAAGAACCGTAAAAAAAAACATCTTAAAAAATCTCGTGTAAATAAAGCCTTTTGAAATAGTGAGGGTGAAGCACAGAAGTGTTTGAGAATACGAGCGCTTGTCTTATTATGCCATTGATTACAGCCATGCTAACCGTGTGCCATTGTTATCGGTAAATCAACTGTCTCTCGATACTGCTCGCCTCATTACCAGATGCGTTTGTCAGCGCTTTGAATATAAACAATCATCCCAGTCGTTATCATCTCTCTCTCTCTCTCTCTCTCTCTCTCTCTCTCTCTCTCTCTCTCTCTCTCTCTCTCTCTCTCTCTCTCTCCTTTCTCTCATGTAATACCCCAAAATTTGTAGAAATGATTGAATAGCTCACAATTTAGGTATCGATTCCGCATCAAG
>NC_059288.1:8214316-8221816 GCF_017591435.1 Portunus trituberculatus
ATTTCCTCCACTCTCAGGCCTGCATCAATGGTGTTTCTCCCTCCCTCTCTCTCTCCCTCCTCTCTCTTCCCTCCCTCTCCCTTCTCTCCCTCTCCCTTCTCTCCCTCTCCCTTCCCTCTATACCTCTCTTCATTCCTGCATCCACCTTTCCATCCCTACCTCAATCTTTCTACTCTTTTTTCCTTACTTCCATTCCTCCATTTCTCTCCAGTTTCTCTCTACATTCCTTTCTCCCTTCCTCGCTCTTAACTCTTCACCCACCATCCTTTCCTCCAGTCTCTCTCCACTATCTCTCTTACTCTATTCTCTCCTCTTCTCCCTTCCTCCGTTTCTTCTCTCCCCTCCTCTCTCTCTCTCTCTCTCTCTCTCTCCCACTCTCTCCTTCCTTCCCTTCACTCCACCATTGTTTACCTACTCTCTCTTACTCTAAACCTCATTTACTCCCCCTCCCTGTCTCCTTTTCTACCTCCTCTCTTGTTCTAGTTCTCCCTCCCTCCCTCCCTCCCTCCCTCCCTTAGAGCTCAATGTGTACAAATCTATCCGCCTTTGCTTTCCTACTTTCTATGTGAGGTGACTGCACGGGATAGAGAGAGAGAGAGAGAGAGAGAGAGAGAGAGAGAGAGAGAGAGAGAGAGAGAGAGAGAGAGAGAGAGAGAGAGAAAAGGGGGAGAGGGAGTGAAAGAAGGACATAATAGAAAAAGAGGTAATGCACAAGAACAGAAGAAAGGGATAGAAAATGTCAGAGAGAGAGAGAGAGAGAGAGAGAGAGAGAGAGAGAGAGAGAGAGAGAGAGAGAGAGAGAGAGAGAGAGAGAGAGAGAGAGAGAAAGAGAGAGAGTGAATTATATATACATTACACACATGCATACATACAGACAGACGGACACACAGAGGGGCAGGCAGAGTACCATTAGCAATCGTCCCTCGTCCAGCGCGGCCATAACTGGAGTCGTCTTGGCTGGGATGGAGCGGTGCAGGGAGCAAGGATTGGGCGAGGCTTGGGGGCGCGGTGGCCTTACTGAGTGGCTGGCTGACCAAGGCTGGGTGATGGTCATTGGTCAGGGTACGACTGTAAAGACTCGTATTCTCAAACACTTCTGTACTTCACCTCCATTATTTCAGAAGGTTTTTTCTAAATTTACACGAGTTTTTGAGGTGTTTTTATGGGTCTAGAGGCTGACTGATAAGATTTCTACATTATTAACTGGAGAAACACTCTTGAAAACCTGGTTAATCATCTCCGGCTTTGGTAAATACTAGTGGTGAGAGAGAAGAGCAGATTTTAAAGTGTTTTTACGTTTCTAGAGGCAGAGTGACAAGATTTCTGCATTATTAACTAGAGAAACACTCTTGATAACCTCGCCAATCATAACTGAGTCCTTGAAAAATAGTCGTGGTGAGAGAGCAAAGCGTTTCTGAGTACGAACCTTAGTAAGATTCCACTGACAGCTTGATCTACTTCCCTGACGACCTTCATGGAATTTAACTTGCAAAAAATAAAGTCAACGTGGCAGGTGATACATTGGGTACTTTATATTCCTTACGAGAAGAGACTGAAAGTTCCGCATTGCTATTCCTCAGAAAGGCAGGAATCATAAGGGCATCTGGAGGAGACGCTGACACATTAACTAGGATGCTGTGCCCCAGAGTCGTAAAGTCACTATTCAGGGCAGGAAAAGCAGTATCAGGTTCAGGCTCGGTAAAGTTAGATTTAGAAAGGAGATATGATGACATTACAACGCCATATTGAGAAACGCTTCCCTCTCTCATCGCGACCGTTTACAAAGACCACATAGACGGTTAGCCGAGTTGTAAAGAGTATTTGTCCTGTTGATAATGTAGAAAACTTGTTAACATGTCACTAGAATTACAGAAGCATCTTTAAAAGCCCATGTCATCTTAACTAGAACTCATCGCGACCATTTTCAAAAACCACAGAGACGATTAGCCGAGTTGTAAAGAGTATTTGTCCTGTTGATAATGCTGAAAACTTGTTAACATGTCACTAGAATTACAGAAGCATCTTTAAAAGCCCATGTCACCTCAACTAGAACTCTTTGAAAATGCAGAATTACAGAAACATCCTCAAAAACCCGTGTCACATCAACTACGTATAGAACTCTTTGATAATGCAGAAAACTTGTTAACATGTAACTAGAATTACAGAAGCACCCTTAAAAACCCGTGTCACTTCAACTAGAGCCGGATTATTGCGTTACCTCTTGTTATCGTGTTATGCTTATACCAAAACTATTAGAACACTTACATGGGTAGTGTTAGAACCTTCAGTCGCTAAAGAATGGGACAGACAACAGCACACACACACACACACACACACACACACACACACACACACACACACACACACACACAGTTATCACTAATAGAAACTTCTAGGATAACCATAAACTAAGTGGATGAAACCGCCACGATCCGGATACCCGCGCGTACACACACACACACACACACACACACACACACACACACACACACACATCATGCAATATTTACAAATACTTCACAGCCACATCCATGTGAGAGAGAGAGAGTCATCAAGGTGCCCATACAGCACTCTGGACTTGCTGAATAAACTTTGCCGTTAGACATTTCAGACAATGTTTTCTTACATAAACAGAAGACTAGTCAAGGACCACAATTGTCTAAAAAGTAGCCATAAAGTCTCCTCGTATCACCACTCCCTAATGAATAGTTGATAAAGAAGGGGATAATGAATGTTTTAAGTGTATGGTAAAGATCAATTATATCCCAGAGGTACGAGTATATTCAGTCCTCAGTTCATGCACGTACCTGTGTGTTGCTCCTCCACACCACTCCGCCTCACTCCCGCCAGCTGACTCGATACACAAACGAGCTACTTAAGTCAGACTAACGTGTGAAATTTATCAGTGTTAGACAATTTACACTAGGAAAGAAAAGCTCATACCACGAAACTATGATTCAGTACCTTTCATTTAACTTTAACGTAGGTATAATAATGTAGGCATAATGTCAGAATCTCTAAATTATCTACCATTTCCATCAGCCTGGCGACCCAAACAGGCTATTACGTTGTTTAGTGGCCACTTTACTCTTACAATTGGCGGTAAATGTAGTCTTTCACTATACTCTCACTTCAAGACAAAACTTTTTATGTTAGTTTTCGATCTGTCTTGAATGAATCTATACTTCATTTCCGTCTCAAATCAGTAATTTTATATTATCCCCTCCCCCTTCACGGTCTATCCTCAAAAGTACTATATTGCGATAAAAGGAAAAAAATTATACAAAACAGACCGAAATGTACCAGAAGAAAGTGATTTCGTTATCACAAAGTACCACAAAAGTAATAGTACAACACTTTTTATGAGAATGGTAAGAAAACTTATGTTGATTATGGTGAAAGACTAAAAACACTCAAATGGCTCCACATGGACAGGGGTCGTCAGTATAGTGCAACCCTTACCTCACTCTCATCACGGTCCTATTAAACACGCCCACTCCTGGAGCTTCGTAAAGTTAACAGAATTGTACGGTTAAACTTTACATCTTCATGCGACCTTATTCCCAATGTGTAGTAGAGGCAGTCGCTTCATTTAACTTCTTCCGTCTGCTTCTATTCATTGCGTTCTCAAGTTTACTCCAGTTTACATAATAATATTTAATAGCACTCACTTCCTGCCAGGTAAAGGAATGGTGGTGGAGTTTAAATGTCTTCGCTGGTGTTATTACTGCTCTGTAAAGTTATGTTGAAGGAAAGTAAAGAATGCTATACTGAGACTGACCAAATGTTACTCCTCTCCCCAACCTATTCCTCCTCCTACTCCTCTCTAATCTAACCTTAACTTCCTCAGTATTGGGACTCATTTTTACCATGAGTTTTGGGTATGATCAGAAGATTTTATAGACATTAGGAGGGATCTATGGAGATTAGAAGATTAATGGCCAGAGTCTTCAATATTTCATTCCCCACATAAGATTCTGAAGCTGTATAAAATCGTCAAATAGTAAGCAGAATGAATATGGAAACACGTCATGGTACTGAAGGGTTAACCGGTCCTGCATCCTTCTTTTCTTTCTCCACTCTATCACTTCATTTTTTTTTTTTTTCGAGATCCCTATTCCTCATGTGACTTTTCCTTATCTCGCTCTGTAACACCATTTCCTGTTTTCTTCACTTCTTAAATACTTTACCTTCATCTTACTCATCACCGCTTTCTTTTTCCTTTTCTTTATTCCTTCTCTTTTCCATCTCTTTTTTAATCCCTCTTTTCTTATGCCAGTCAAGTCCTTAAAAATCTCTCTCTCTCTCTCTCTCTCTCTCTCTCTCTCTCTCTCTCTCTCTCTCTCTCTCTCTCTCTCTCTCTCTCTCTCTCTCTCTCTCTCTCTCTCTCTCTCTGTCTATTTATCTGTTTCAGTGTATTATTATCTATCCTTTTATCTATCTATCTCTATCTAATTATCCATCAATCAATCAATCTATCTATCTATCTATCTATCTGTCTAGCTAGCTATCTATCTACCCACATATATTCCAGGGACGATGTGTACAAAGAGTCTCATTTTAAGCAAGGCAGCGTCACAAAGGTTATATTTTGCCACGTAGAGGACCAGGTTTCCTTGACGTCCATACGTAGAGGGTGTGACTCTTAGAAGGAAGGTAGTGTCCTAGATTCTCACTAAAAGATCGAAGTGTCTTGTCCTTGACTCTCTCTCTCTCTCTCTCTCTCTCTCTCTCTCTCTCTCTCTCTCTCTCTCTCTCTCTCTCTCTCTCTCTCTCTCTCTCTCTCTCTCTCTCTCTCTCTCTCTCTCTCCTTAGAATTCCTTAATCTTCTATTTTTGGTCTATGAAAGTTTTTGTTGATTAAATCTATATACATTTTGCTCTCTCATCATTTCGTGGAAGAGCAAATATAGTCCTGGAAAGAATGTTTGCTTCCCTTGTGTGTGTGTGTGTGTGTGTGTGTGTGTGTGTGTGTGTGTGTGTGTGTGTGTGTGTGTGTGTGTGCGTGTGTTGCAACCCTTCTCATTCACATCCTCAGATCTCCTTACCTACGTGCATGCCAACATTCTCTCCCTCACTCTCTCTCTCTCTCTCTCTCTCTCTCTCTCTCTCTCTCTCTCTCTCTCTCTCTCTCTCTCTCTCTCTCTCTCTCTCTCTCAGAAACACATACCTTTCACGATTCCGGTAACTTATCATACCTCCTCTTCCTCCTCCTCCTCCTCCTCCTCCTCCTCCTCATCCTCATCCTCCTCCTCCTCCTCCTCCTCGTCCTCATCCTCCTCTTCCTCTTTCTCCTCTTAGTCAATCACAAACGATTATTCTTCCAGGCTGTTATTTTGATTGGTTCCCTCCAGTCATTTTTTTTTTCTTTCGTTTTGTTCAACGTGCCAGTGACCTTACGTGCTGTAATGGAGAGAGAGAGAGAGAGAGAGAGAGAGAGAGAGAGAGAGAGAGAGAGAGAGAGAGAGAGAGAGAGAGAGAGAGAGAGAGAGAGAGAGAGTTGGGAAGGAGGAGGGCAAAATCATGTGTATATTAGCGTTATTCTTAGTTATCGTATGCAAAAACAGCAAGATAGATACTCTCTCTCTCTCTCTCTCTCTCTCTCTCTCTCTCTCTCTCTCTCTCTCTCTCTTTCTTTCAACATAACCATATGCGGACTGAACAACTCAAAAAATTTAAAATAAAACATATTAAGGTTGGAGAGAGAGAGAGAGAGAGAGAGAGAGAGAGAGAGAGAGAGAGAGAGAGAGAGAGAGAGGAGGGTATTCACTGGTCCATAGGTTTAAAACTCTCACCTTGAGTAAGAGAGATTTCAAAGCGAGTGTAAGTAGTAATCAGAGACCCTTGTGAGGCCTTGGTGTGGTGGTGGTGGTGGTGGTGGTGGTAGCCAGGGAACACGCTCAAATTGTGACCTGAGTGTGTGTGTGTGTGTGTGTGTGTGTGTGTGTGTGTGTGTGTGTGTGTGTGTGTGTGTGTGTGTGTGCACAGACGCCAGCACTTCACTCCTTGCCAATCCTGGTCATATAATTTATCAGTAGCAACAACTGGTAACCTTAGATGAGGAGAGGGAGGTAGGCTAGCCGGGCTACGTCAGAGGCAGCTGTAACCAATGGCAACTGCCATGAAAGGAGCATGACAGATGTCACTTTTGTTTGTTTTGAAGGAAAACTGCCTCAAGAAGGCGACATGCATGCATACGTACATACATGCATTCATACGTACACATTTGAGTGTACATATTTACTGGGGTATCATATATACAATTACGTAAAGACATCTTCGTATTCGTGTTGATTCTCACAAATTAATCGTAATATTGCTGCCAAACGCGTCCCTCGCAAAGGAATCGCCGTGATCGTAAGCAGCCTAGCAGGACACGGCGCCGGCGTTTAGAGAGACAGTGAGAGATGAAGACGAAGAGAATAATGTGTTGTAGCCTCTCATTAGTCAGAGGTTCATTGTTTGAGGAAACAAATCGAGCAGCGGTGTGTGGATGGGAGTGTGGGTGTCTGCTATTACCACGGACCTGTCCGCCGCCAAACAGTCTTTGGTTAACGTAAGTAATATATTGGTGTAACTCATCATTTCACGGTGCTGCCATATCATAACCTAACGTTGGTGACCTTCAGGACAACACATCAGTGAACTAACACCTGCAGATACTTTAAAACTGTAATAATTCAAGCGTTCAATATGTAAACAAACCAATCATCTAACCCTCTGCCTCTCTCTCAGCCATCATCTGCCTTATCTCTCACTCATTACAGGCCAGACAGGTCACAAAGTGGAGCCATAGGCCTAATCTTTCATATCAGTTGTTGAAATATATCAGCAATTGTCTGATTTGTGTGCTATGGAGGGTCAGTGAGGGGAAGCGGCCCGGGACGCTATGCTGTGACGTCATCACCGCCTCCCGCCCAAATGCTCCGTCCGGTCACACATCGTCGACTTCCACTGTTATATATATTTGTCTCAGTTTATTCATTTCGAGTCACAAGTCCTTTTTAAGGATTTGTAATGGTAGTTTGCTGTGTTTTACGTGTTTTTCATGCTTGAGTTAAGTGATGTATGGTGATTCAGAGGAGGTTTATGACTTGAATGAGAGGGCGATAATACGTTAAAATTCATACCTCCGCTATGAATGATTTTTTATTTAAGGTTGTCGCAAAGTGTTCCTGTTTCCAAAAGATAGTTTATGATGGATGAAGTGTGTAAGACTTCTGATAAGTTGAATATGTGAAACTTAAGAGTAATTTGTAGCCGTGTTAATATTATAAAACATGTCATTTCTAAAATATTTATTTTCCTAATTCGGCACGTTGCCAGGTTTTGATATGTCGAAATAATAGTCATAATTTTTAAACGATGTTTTCAAATCCGTTGAATGAAATTGATGGGCTTTAGAATCAATTTTAAGTAAGTCGAAGTTCCAATACTTTATTTAATATGTTTATTTTAATCATTCTTCTTATTCATTAACCAGGCAATATTTTCATATTTT
>NC_059288.1:8226816-8234316 GCF_017591435.1 Portunus trituberculatus
GACATGTGGTAAGGAAAGGAAAAGAGCTTGAATAAGAGAATGTACTGAAGGAAAAGATAAAAGGAGGAAGAACAAAAGATGAAAAGGAAGGAATAGACATAATGAAGGGAGGGAAAGAGAAGGGAGAGGAGGGAGCTTTTTTGACGAAAATTATGGAAAGAGAAGAGAGGAGGAAAAGAGAAAGAAGAAAAGAATAAAGGAAAATATTTAGTTCTATCAGGCAGAGAAGAAATTAATCATATGTGTGTGTGTGTGTGTGTGTGTGTTGCGTCATCTGACATACACACATTAATAATATTCATATGTTCCTCTTTTCTTTCATTTTCTTCCTATATTTTCTTTTTCTTATTGCACATTCTTCTTGTTATTATTCTTATTCTTAGTGTATTGTGTGTGTGTGTGTGTGTGTGTTTATGTTTCACTGTTTGATCTGCTGCAGTCTCTGACGAGACAGCCAGACGTTACCCTACGGAACGAGCTCAGAGTTCATTATTTCTGATCTTCGGATAGGCCTGAGACCAGGCACACACCACACACCGGGACAACAAGGTCACAACTCCTCGATTTACATCCCGTACCTACACACTGCTAGGTGAACAGGGGCTACACGTGAAAGGAGACACACCCAAATATCTCCACCCGGCCGGAGAATCGAACCCCGGTCCTCTGGCTTGTGAAGCCAACGCTCTAACCACTGAGCTACCGGGCGTGTGTGTGTGTGTGTGTGTGTGTGGTTGGAGCCGTGAGTTGGCATATGCGTGAATTCGTGGCATTATTCATGATCGCATGTGTGTGCAAATCTGCATGCCAGTGTGTGTGTGTGTGTGTGTGTGTGTGTGTGTGTTGCCTGGCACGAGGCACCCGATATAGCGACGCGTGGCAACTCGTACACCTATGTCAGAAAACGACGCATTTTTAACGGTATCTTTTGTAATATGAAACCAGTATCGTCATTTCTGTCTTTTCTTCCCACACTGGTTACATTTCCGCCCTGGCGACCTCTGCACAGTAACAGTAAAGGACCTGGAGCTGTGGAGAGTGCATTGCGCGTACGGCTAAGACATATAAGGGAGGAAGAAAAGAAACACCGCTATATGTTTGTGTATTCTGTGGTTTTTGTCGTTGCAATATTGATTTTTCATATGTGGCTTGTTGTATTTGTGTTCTTGTCTACAATAATACTTCATACCACGCCACATTGCACTACACCACACCACACCACACCACACGTTACCATTACAAAGACACAGACATGAGCGAGCAGATTAGAAGTATGTAATGTGGTGGACTGCAAAATCGATGGATAAAAGATGTGAATGAGATTAATAGTGGTCGTTTTGATGTTGGTGGTAGTGTTGGTGTTGGTGATGGTGATGCTCAGTGATTGGTAGTGGTGCTGTTGCTCTACTGTCACACCACCACAAGCCAAGATGGGCATTTGTAACACCACACTTCACTACAGACCATGCTTGCACCACCATTACACCACCGCCACGTGGAGTCAGTCTTACCTTACACAATCAGGGAAAACCACCACCACCACCACCACCACGTAATTAAGTTCTCATGAAAATACAACGAGTTTTATGGATGGATGTAATACAATGAACACTTTGACATCCAGTGTTTTATTTTATCATTTCTCATTTTTTTCCGTTTTCTTTAACATAAGGATATCTCTCTCTCTCTCTCTCTCTCTCTCTCTCTCTCTCTCTCTCTCTCTCTCTCTCTCTCGTTACACTAAAAATCCCAGAATTTCAAGGAAAAAACTACTACTACTACTACAACTAACTACTACTACTACTACTACTACTACTACTACTACTACTACTACTACTAGTACTACTACATACCACCATCACCACCACAGTACTGGAATATCCTTATCTAAAACTGTTATTACGTTCATGCTCATAAAAATATAGATTACAATGAAACACACACACTACACACACACACACACACACACACACACACACACACACACACACACACACACACACACAGGAGCATTGTGGCCGTGAGTTCAAAGAAAGGGAAGGGAAGGGAAGGGAAGGAAAGGAAGAGATAGAGATAAGAAGAGAGTACGTCAGTGTGTTATGGTTTAATTTGTCTGTCAGTCTAGCACATCATCAGTAGGAATATGGACGCTTTGTTCCCCAAGTAAGTGTCGAGGAGAGAGAGAGAGAGAGAGAGAGAGAGAGAGAGAGAGAGAGAGAGAGAGAGAGAGAGAGAGAGAGATTAGGCAAGTTTTTATTCACAAAGTATTACACGTGTATGAATAAGACTGGTTTATTTTGTGGATAAATGATAAATCGTTGAGGACTCATAGAGATGTAGATGAATGAATGTACTTAATCCCATTGTTGTAGTAAGGATTAATTGAAGATGTAGTGTGACTTGTGAATATTTGTGTGTGAATTAATTGTGTGTAAGCTACAGGAACCTAACCTAACCTAACCTAACCTAATCTAAATGTCAGCATGTATCAAATAGTTCAGGATGTGCGCTCAGAACTTGTGGTAATATGCTGATAAAGTGTTAGAGAGAGAGAGAGAGAGAGAGAGAGAGAGAGTGTGTGTGTGTGTGTGTGTGTGGAAGCAGGGTCACAAGAGGAACATTTATAAGCTTATCTATTTGTCTCATCTGTGTTCTAAATATCTTATTCTTTTTATTAATTGTTTTGACTTTCTATATGTTATGTCCTCCTTGATTTATCTGCGAGACGCCCGATGGAGGCGTGGAACTTAATTTAATGAAGTGTTCTTGAGATGAATTTAAGTAGTAGTAGTAGTAGTAGTAGTAGTAGTAGTAGTAATAGTGGTAATGGTAATAGTAACAGTAGTAGTAGTAGTAGTAGTAGTAGTAGTAGTAGTAGTAGTAGTAGTAGTAGTAGTAGTAGTAGTAGTAGTAGTAGTAGTAGAAGTAGTAGTAGTAGTAGTAGTAGTAGTAGTAGTAGTAGTAGTAGTAGTAATAGTAGTAGCAGCAGCAGCAGTGATGGTGGTGGTGGTTGTGGCAGTTCTAGTATCGTTAGCAGCTGAAAAAACTAACAGTCACTCCATTAGTAATAGCAGGAATGAAGGAAACCCGTGAGAGAGAAAGAAATATATTAGTAATGAAAAACAGAACGAAAATAAGTGAGTTTTATCTAAATGAATGAATGATACGTTAAGATTTATTCAACGTAGTGCTGACAAATGTCCATGTGTGTGTGTGTGTGTGTGTGTGTGTGTGTGTGTGTGTGTGTGTGTGTGTGTGTGTAGGAAGGATATCCGGTGTTGAGTAAGGCGTGAATGGCAGGACGTCATGGCAGCCTTGAGGGACACACACAGCTGACTGCCTTACCTGTCAACACCCGGCACAGTGCACTCACCTCCTCTCATTCCTTCCTTGCTTGCCTCATCTTCTTTCCCTTCCTCTATTCTTTCCTCATTGTCCTCCTTGCTTCCTTCCTCATTTTCATCCTGGCTTATTCCTTATTTTCATCCTTGGTTATTCCTCATTTTCATCCTTCCTTGGTATCTTCCTTGTTATCTTCTTTGGTATCTTCTTGTATTCTTTCCTCATTGTCTTCCTTGCTTGCTTTTCTTGTAGCCATGTGAGTAGATTTCTTTAAGTCTTTTATTTCAATAGCTGCACTTCGGTTTTCTTTTCTCTTCTCTACTTTCTTTTCATCCTTTATTTTCTTCTTTTCCCTCCTCCCTCCCCCTCCTCCTTCTTCAGTATTCTTCCTTTGCTCCTAATCTTCGTCATCTACACTCTGGGTTTTCTTTTTTAGTCTTCGTTTTTCTTCTTTCTTCTCTATTTCCTTTTTCTCATTTATTTCCTTCTTTTCCTCCTTCCTCCTCCTCTTTCTCCTCCTCCAATATTCCTTGTCTTCCTCGTCTTCCTCATCATCACTTTCGATTTATTTTTTAAGTCTTCGTTTTTCTTTTCTTTTTCTACTCTTTTTTTCCTTCATTTCCTTTTTTCCTCCTCCTCCTCCTCCTCCTCCTCCTCCTCCTTTCCTATTAGTCTTTCTCATTTGCTCTCTGCGTTGGTTTATCTTCTCTCTTCTCTAGTTTCTCTTCCTCCTTCACTTCCTTCTTTTCCTCTCTCTTCCTCCTCCTTTCCTCCTGGTCTTCCTCATCTGTACTCTGGGTTTTCTTTCCTAGGCTGTGCAAAAGCTGCTTCTTTGTTATAATCTTGCTCCAGCTCCTGCTCTGACTGATGCCGTGATTCTCTTTGTGCTTACCCTAATGCTCCTTTAGATAGGTACAACTGGTACATTCCTCTTGCTTCCGGAGCGTTGTCTTGCTTCTTGTCATGTTTTCACACACGCTCTGCTGTGCTTCATCTTTACCACCACGCCATCTTTTACCTCTTTTTTTCCTGGATGCTTTACGTTTCTTCTTGTTTCTTCATGGCTATTTTTATTTCGGTAGTATTATTGGTCTGGGTTTCCATTCTTGTTTATTTTCATATTTGTTTCAATTTCCTCCTCCTCCTCTTCCTCTTTCTCCTCCTCCTCTTCATTCTCCTCTCCTCTTCCTCTTCCTCTTCCTCTTCCTCCTCCTCCTCCTCCTCCTCCTCCTCCTCCTCCTCCTCCTCCTCCTCCTGCTATGATGTACTTTCATGGAAACAAATTATTTGTGACTGTGTATAAATGTATTTTCTTCAGATAGTCTTATAGTTGATAATTTCTTGTGAGATTAATTATGATCATCTCATCTGCCTTCCCTCCTCTCCTCCGTGTTTGGCTGCAATCAATATTAAGTGCGCCTCCGATATTGCTTCCATTGATCCCTGCTAATCAATACCGCCCATCAACGCAGGCC
The DNA here is from genome assembly GCF_017591435.1 of Portunus trituberculatus. Classification (NCBI taxonomy): domain Eukaryota; kingdom Metazoa; phylum Arthropoda; class Malacostraca; order Decapoda; family Portunidae; genus Portunus; species Portunus trituberculatus. Next base: position 8,231,634 of record NC_059288.1, read on the forward strand.
TCTCCGTCACAAACACTCCCTCTCGCTAAGAATTCTTGGCGCGTCCTTGCTGTTGCTCCTGATCTTGAAACCATCATCTGAAATACTTTGCGCCAAACCGACACTATTTTTAACCCTCTCAATACTGGGACATATTTCTACCTTAAAATTTCTGTATGATTAGACCATTTTACTGACATTTGGAAAGGTTTATGGAGGTCAGAAGATTAATGTCCAGAGTCTTCACTATTTTAATCCCTCACATGAGTTCCTGAAGCTGTATAAAGTCACCAAATAGTAAACAGAATATATGGAAACGTCTCATGGTACTAAATAGGGATAATAGCCAGTCTTCACTATTTTAATCCATCACATGAGTTTCTGAAGCTGTGTAAAATCACCAAATAGTAAGCAAAATTAATATGGAAACGCGTCATGGTGCTGAATGGGTTAAAATGTTCTCGTTGAAGTGACTTGGGTTTTTACGGGTGTTTTTACTGTTCTGGTGAAATTTATATATTATTAACAAAAGAAACACTCCGAGGACTGAGTTAATCATCACACACACACACACACACACACACACACACACACACACACACACACACACACACACACACACCTGAGCACTCAAGACTCACAGGTGGTCCTAATTACACCTTCACCTGAGTGTTCTTGCCTGCCGAGTGCGTAGACGTGCAGGTGGCATTACTTATCCACCTTCCTCTTCCTCCTCCTCCTCTTCCTCTTCCTCCTCTTCCTCCTCATCCTCCTCCTCCTCCTTCCCCCTTCACGACAAAGAATAGAATAAGAGAACGGTGAGGACGGAAGTGAAGATGCATAATAAAATACAAGAGTGCATATATACCTACCAACCTGTGTGTGTGTGTGTGTGTGTGTGTGTGTGTGTGTGTGTGTGTGTGTGTCTGCAGTAGTGTCTGTGCGTGCATAACCTGGTGGTGGTGGTGATGGTGGTTGCGTGTTCAGTGTCGCAGTCCCCGTAAGGTGTGCGTAATTCACGGAGGTTTGGTGCATCACGAGGTGGACGCGTGACCGCCAGCATCGCTCCCTCTTCCCCTCTCCACAATCCCCTCCCCCCTTCCCGCGCTGAGAGATAAGACTCACACTCCATGGTTCGTATTCTAAGTACTCTCAGATTCTCCTCGTCACTATTTTAAAGAAGTTCTCGTGTTCTCAGGAATATTTTTTTTCTCTCGTCGTTATAGAATCCTTGTTATGCTTTCACTGGAATCAATGAAGGTATTATAAAACCACTGTAGTAACTTCCACTACTCTATAGCGTGTCAGAAGTTGTAGAAAATAGATGTTCAAGTGTTTATGAGAAGTAGTACTATTTTATCACTTACTAAGAAGCACTTAGCTCTCACTACGACAGAGATGATTAACCTGGTTCTCAAGAATGTTCCTCCTGTTGATAATATAGAATTTTGTATATCTGTCCTTAGAATCATAAATACACCCTTAAAAACACCTGTGACTTGAACGTTGTGGAGCAGGGGCCATAGGTGGTGCAGAAAATAGTTCTCTCTCAGGGTGCCACCTTCCACGCCCCACACGTCCATTTGTCCGTCACACTCTGACTCAGCTTGGCAATAACTGCTTGCCACTCAGTGAGACGTGAACCTCAGCTTGCAAAGTGACCAGCAAGGATGTAACCACTAACGCAGCGACCACAGTGTGTGTGTGTGTGTGTGTGTGTGTGTGTGTGTGTGAGGAAGGGGAATATAAGCTTCCCTTTTTCATTTGATACATGTACTGCTTCTGCTGCTACTACTACTACTACTACTACTACTACTACTACTACTACTACTACTACTACTGCTGCTGCTGCTGCTGCTGCTGCTACTACTACTACTACTACTACTACCACCACCACCACCACCATCGCCACCCTTGCTTCACTGCTTGGTCAACAATGCCTGGTGTTCCGTGACAGGTGAAACACAAACACTTCTTACCTTGATCTATATTATTAAATCCTTCTGATGCCTTGCTTGCTCTCCTCCTCCTCCTCCTCCTCCTGCTCGTCTGTTCCTCCTCCTCCTCCTCCTCCTCCTCTTCCTCCTCCTCCTCCTCCTCCTTTCTTTCTCCTCCTCCCTCTCCTTCTCCACTTAACATTCCTGTACATCTGACATTTTAAGACACAGCCGCGACCCACGTAACCTGTTTATGTCATGTTCTTCCTCCACTACCACCAGCACAACCATATGACATCACACACCAACTCCTCCTCCTCCTCCTCCTCCTCCTCCTCCTCTGCCTGACGTCACATATCACACTCTTTCTCTTTTCCTTTTCTTCTTTTTCCGTCAATTTATCCGCTTCTTTCCTTGATTTTTATTTTATATATGTCTGTTCCAAAAGTAGTAGTAGTAGTAGTAGTAGTAGTAGTAGTAGTAGTAGTAGTAGTAGTAGTGGTGGTGGTGGTGGTGGTGGTGGTAAGACTGCAAACTTAAACCATTCATACTTACTCGAGTTGCACACACACACACACACACACACACACACACACACTCAAGGCTGCCGCTGCATGACGTCATCCAAACAAACAGGGAAGGAGCAGCTTTTTTTTTCATCGTCTGGTGTGTGTATGTGTGTGTGTGTGTGTGTGTGTGTGTGTGTGTGTGTGTGTGTGTGTGTGTGTGTGTGTGTGTGTGTGTGTGTGTGTGTGTACTGCGTTGTA
>NC_059288.1:8239316-8241816 GCF_017591435.1 Portunus trituberculatus
GAGTCTCCCGCTCTTTTTGTTTTTCGTACGAGTTCAGACCTGAAGGTCATTTAGCAAGCTCAGACTTTATCAGATAAGAAATTTCTTAAACACGACAGCCAGACAAATTTCATCTTCAACACAATGTAAATATCATGTGCCAGCACTCCCATCACTGTGACGGTGGTGGTGGTGGTAGTGGTGATGCTGCTGCTGCTGCTGCTGCTGCCCTTTTCTAGCACGGTTCTTGCTTCCATGTGACGAAATTGTGAAACTGCGAGCTGGTGCCCCCGTCTGTGTCTGTCTGTTGTGTGTGTGTGTGTGTGTGTGTGTGTGTCATGATATCAGACTCACCAGTACAAGCAGTCTTTGTCACTTCTTGCACAACCATATAATAGTTTGATCTATTGTCTAAATATGACCCTGCCCGAAAACATGATGTGTGTGTGTATAGGTGTGCACGCGTGCGGTAGTGTGTGTGTGTGTGTGTAATACTACGTGGTAACTCTGTGCTGTGGCAGGCAGGCCCCTCCCCCCTCAGCCTTCCTCCTCCTCCACTAGTACTTGTCTTAGCTGGCTCGGCGCTGCATCACAGTCCTCATCTCCTCACACACCTCGTCATGTGTGGTGATAACCCATTATAGTGTGATCTGAACCACATCAAACTCCAGGTAGTGTGGTCCCGATGACAGAGAAGTGTGTTTGTCAGACAGGTGAACTAAGGATAATTGTCTGTCATCGATGACCTTGTGTTTGGTGTGGAGTGTCTGTGTATGCTGTTGTTCAACCTCCTGAGTTAGTGAAGCGCCATGGTAGAAAAGTGAAATAATGAAGGCGTAATGAAATACAAAATAACTTAGTAACTTTGGTGTTGTATCGGGGTCTGAGCGGAGATGGAACCCCGATAGAGAGCACCACTCACCAAACACTGGCTGACGGTCACCCATCGATTTTGTGGCCCTGGAAAAAATTCATATCGCTCCTTCTCTCGTTGCAGAAAGATAACCCCGGGCCTGATGCCACCGGGGTCGCCAGGAACTTACCGAAAAAAGTCGTCCTCGTTGGAGCTCCCGGCGGCTCTCCAGCAGCTGCCTCGAACACACCGCCCGAGTTTGTGTGACACCAAGATGGCCGAAGACAAGCCCTGGCCCAACACCAAAGAAGATTACGACCTGAGAGAAGTGATTGGTAAGCCTCACATCTTTACAGCTTGTCCATGAACCCTTCTAGTTTGCCCTGGCAAGGTGGGGATGGGCATGGGTGTGCTGAAATGAGGGAAAATGGACGGTGAATTGGTTGCCTGTTCTCCACACCGCCTTCAGTGCCCCTCCCGGCCCTCTGAGACATGATCGTGTACTTAGCAGGATTACAGGCTTGCTACAGCGACCACGGCGACCTCATTCACGCCGACCTGAGTGTGAAGCCTTGTAGTGTGACGTACCGTGCCGGGAAACGACGTGAGCTGTCAGGGAAGGAGAAAAAAAATGAAAGTTATCGGGTGTTCTCTCAATCTGATCACCCGAGATAGGCCTCCCTCTGCGTGGCAAGGTATTAGAGAGATGTGCCAGGGGAGTGCCACAGCTGGTGTTGTGCCCTGCAGTGCCCCAGTGTGGTAAGCTCCTCTCCGCGCCACGGTATAAGGAACATCCGGTCATCCTGCGGGGAGGCGAGGTTGTGTGTGCTTTCCTAGACAGTGACGAACGTTTTCTCTGATGCCGAGTTCCGTGTGTGTGTGTGTGCGTATGTGTATCATGTCTGGTTTGCTGCACCTTGGGGCAGAGGTGTGTGTCGTTAGTACTTTTTCCAGTGACTGTCATGGTGGAAGGTGTGATTCATAGGCCGTGTGGGTGAGGTGTGTGTGGTGGGTGGGAGTGTGAGCCGTGACTCACCACCACAACCTTCCTCCGCCCCTGCTATGTAACCCTCCCTCAGGATTAGTGCAGGGCGAAGGCGTGGAGGTGAATCACATCCCTCTACGTTAAGTGAGAGCGAGTGCTCCACGTTCAAGGGTGTGTCATGCCCTTAGGAAAGTTGTCTTGCTATTGATCTGTTAAATGACCTCATTCAAAGGTTGTTGTCAAAGGTCATGGCATTGAGGGGAGACAGGAGGTGGTGTCCTCTGCTCTTGTTGGAGATGTTCTGTGCTAACTCTTGCCCTATCTAAATTTGATGTCTGCAAATTATTTTCCTTACCTGTATGTTATCAGTCATATGATTTATTTGTGTAAAATGCTAGTATTTTAGATATAGTTGCTAATATGGAAATTCTGTGTTTCACTATATACAGAACTACATTCATTATCATATTTTGTAATTAAGGAAGGAAAATTACAAGTTTGGTGTATTCATATTGCCTTCTTGTCTGATTTAGATTTATGTTCCATATTTTATCAAAAAATTACAAATACTATCATTGGTAGTGAGAAAGTAGTGCAAGCAAGTGTTTTTTCATATGAGTAGCTGGCTGTGACCAGGGACCAAGCACCAACCACCACAGACAGTAATGGAATGCCAATAGCAG
>NC_059288.1:8246816-8251816 GCF_017591435.1 Portunus trituberculatus
GCAGAACCTAATATTTTATGTACTGCTAATGTAATAATTGCAGATAGAATTTTCAATGATGATCTGCTAAATTTTAGATGTCAAGAATGAGAGTACTAATATTTCATTATATCATTTTGGGATTGAATGTTTTACCATAACCCTGATTTGCTTACTAAACTTTGTCACTCATTATTTTGGCATTGTTTTCATTATATCTTTCATTTATTACCTAAATAACTTTTTGGGTTTTATTTTGTGCATGTTATTCTTGTATGTTTGGTGACTATAGAGACAGAGATGGAAAGAAGAAAGAGAGAGAGAGAGAGAGAGAGAGAGAGAGAGAGAGAGAGAGAGAGACAACAGACAGGCAAACAGACACACACAAAAGTGAATCGATAATATGGACTTGTGTAAAGACAGTTCGTAGTGACAAATCAAGATGAACAAAGGAGGAGAGACTCGGAAATGAAGACTGACAAATGAAGGGAAAGAGAGAGAGAAAAATGAATGTTGCACTAACCTTTCCTTGTACCAATGATACCTTTCCTTCTTTTTTTTTGATGTGTCCTCTTTTCCCCTATTACTTTTCATGTGTTGTTTTCTTATCTGCTTGCAGGATGAGCCTTTCTTAAGACGGAGGGTGAGTGAGTTTAGTGATTCCGTTCCGTCAAATGACAACAACCCCGTAATCATTCCTTTCTATGACGGGACCTTTGCTTTGGACCGCTCATTGACCCCACATCTTTTTTCCCCCTGCCCAACCTTTCCAAATCCTGGCTAACGTGTGATTTTTTTTTTTCTTTTTTTTTTTTCGACTTATTCCTTTTTCTATTATCTGATTAAAAAAGAAAGAATATTGCCAAAAGAAAAACAGAAAATATGCAAGAGGAATGCTGCTTAAATTTGGGCATAGTACGTAAATGATGTTTTGTTTTTTTTATGTTGTGTTGGTGATTGTTGCCGTTGGGTGTGGGTGAGTGATTCTTTGTATTGTCATAATACTTTCCCCATTGTACACACACACACACACACACACACACACACACACACACACACACACACACACACACACACACACACACACACACACACACACACATTCTTGCAGGTATATATATATACTTTCCTGCTAATCATAGATACTCTCAATAAACTCAGCACTTTGAAAATTAGTGAGGCAGACTGGAGCTACTTTTGATGAGAGGTAGAAGTGTGTGGTGAGTGCTGATGAGTAGTGGTGGTGGTGGTGGCAGTGGTGGTTGAGGGGGGTGTGGTGAGTGTGGCTGTCATCTAGGCATGTTAGGTTGAGGGAAAGATAAAGGCTAGGAGATCATACTTTATAGCCTGTGCTGGTTAATTAATTTTTCCTCTAGTGGATCTTAGTGTTGAGTTATCCCTTCACCTGTGCTTTAAGTTACCATGTGGGGATTCTTTTCTATAGAAAGTATCTGCTGCCATAAGGTTAAAAGTTGTGGGAAGAATACAGGGCACTGTTGAGGGAAGCTTATTTAGTTTGCTTAGTTTTCAGGGTACAAGTACCTTGTGTTGCCTGAGATTCATGTATTAAGTTAATAGTGCTGAACAAACCACTTTATTTTTTCTTCATAGATTTTATTGAATGAATGATCAACCACTGCTTGATCCTAAAGTTTTCTTTCTTGTAGTAGAAGTTAGAGGAAGTTAGGGGTAGAATTGCTGATACTAATGCATTTAGTTAACTTTTGTGGTTGTATGGTCACATTTGTTTAAGTTTGTTTTAAGTTATTTAATTTTTAACCACACAAGTAGTTATTAGACATTTAGGATTGTGTGCATGTGTATGTGAGTGCTTAGCTTTTATGCTTTACAGTGATGTTAAGGGAATACATTTTCTATCTTTGCTGTCTCCTGTTTGCTCCCTTTACTTCAATTATTTACAATTCACATTGCATTGCTTTTTCCTCCTCTTTACATTATCTAAACTTTCTCTTAAACAATGTTTCTCTGTTCTTTGTTTTAATGGGGAGTTTTCAGAACTAATCCACCAGATGTCACCGCTACTGTGTGTCCCTTGCTGACATGAGCTAAATTATTGTTGTATTAAATCCCAGGCACATACAGATGCATAGAACATTGATTAGGATGATACTCTTGACATTCTGTATCTACTTTTAAATATCCTGTATGGATGACTTTGGGAGAATTTGGTCAAAACAAATTTTTTTTTTTTTTTATCATCTTGTAATACTGCTATCAATATCTTAAATGCAGCATACTACAAATCTAAAATATATTGATTTGGACATTGAAAATGGTAAAATCTTTGACTGTACTATATAGTGTGACCCAGCTTACTCAAGTAACATCATAATATATGGTTATAGTTGTTTTAGTGGGAATTTTAGCATCGCTTTCATGAAGATCAAGACGCTGCAAAACAATTGAGCAAAGAGTAAGCATATCTCTGGATAGCTATAGAGTGAGGAGATAGAAATATGAGAAGTTTTCTTCCTCCACATGGCATAGTGACATAGACGTTACAACAGGAATTAACTATATGACCAAGTGTGTTTGTTAAGTTAAACAGGTGGCCAACCCAGATTGGATTAGACAGCTTAATACTCTCCCCAGAATACTCAAGTTGCCTATTCTTAATTAGAATTGTTGTTTCCTTATACTAGTAAGTTGATCTATGTGGTCTGGACTTTTAAGTGATACACACGTGTTGTTTTCATGTTTACTGTGGACTGGATTAATACACTTCCGATCAAAGGTGTACTCTTTGGGAAATGTGGAGATGACCAAACAAATCTCAATGCCAGTTTACGAGAAAATCAACTTATATACATTTGTTCATGGATAGGGTTTGATTTTGCCTGTGTTACTACTTAGAAGAAATTATGTAGAAAAATATATTCTAATGAATTATTGCAACTGTGTTTATAGAATGACACTGCAGCTATGTTCTATATTACCCCTGTGAGAGCATAGGGGACATGTACGTGCTGCCATCTGGTGACAACCACTAGTTCTGAAAACTCCCCATTTATTTTATTTTTTGCTTTCCTTATTTTAACATTAATTTTCTTCATTATCTGTCAAATATTTTATTGTTCATGCTTCTAGTTTTTTCAGCACATTAGCTAGTATGACTCCCATTGCTGCTTCAATATATTGTCTCCAGTAACAGTACTAATGATAATCAAGAAAGAGAAACAGTTTAGCCAACATTACAAGAAGTTATTCATGAAAGTCGTGCCTTGTAGTTGTCATGCTTCAGTACATTTTATAGTATTTCTTTGGACATCCGTGCACATGTGGGTATACATACAAATATTTTCCAGCCATTTAACATATTCCTACACACACTGTCATAGCGTATCTTCACAAAGGAAAGAGACATGTCAAACATTGTCAAACAAGAGATGTGTGTACTTTTCACCTTTCATGAGGGTCAGGTGTTGAGTGGCACTGGTCATGTGTTGTGGCAGCTTGCAGGTTGGGGCACAGGTTTGCAGTGTTTGTGTTCCCTGTGTGTGTTGGAATATGATAGAGATTTGATTCCATTGCTGATGATAGTTTCCATCAATGGCAGGTTTTGCATTGCTGCAGAATCCTAGTCACGTCACACCATCACTAAATACCTGAAGACTATGCAACCAAATCCTCATAAATTCTATATACATACTCCTTCATCACTAAATGCTAATAAGTCAGAATATCACCTAAGATCTGACATGAAATACATTTTGCAATGGAATTTTTTGGTCAAAGTGTCCATGCAAGGATTCGGCTAAACTCCTTTTTCCATCAGTCCCGCAGCCGGCAACCTGGCACATCGGGCCGGCTCCACAGAACACAAAGTGGTGACTGGGTATGGTCCAGCGATGAGGAGGATGAAAAGGATGCAGATGAGGTGTGTATTGCTGCAGACTAGGGAGCATACATGTCTCTATACTGTCAAAATTAATGTTACAAGAATTTCAGTAATTTGTTTTTTTGTAGATATTTTTTTATTTTGTTCATGTATATAGCTGTCATCCCTCTTGTAATACAAAGTTGATCCCAGCACTGAACAAAGGTAATGTTCCTCATGCTGTGCCTGTCTTTCTCTGCCACACAGACTGACAAAATCTCCATCAGCAGCAGTGAAAGCAGCAATGATAAACAGCAGCAGCAGCAACAGTCACAGTCACAGTCACAGTCCTCAACACAGTCTGAGTCCACTCAGTCCTCCACGCATCAGCCTCAGGTAACACAGCAGCAGCAGCAGCAGCCCAAGACACAGGAGCAGCAGCCATCTCTGCCACCACAGTCAGCCCCTCCAGCCACACAGACCAGTCCACTCACAGAGGCCACACCACAGCAGCAACAGCCACAGCCAGTACCAACACAGCCACAGCCAGTACCAACACAGCCACAGCCAGTACCAACACAGCAGCCAGTACCAGCACAGCAGCCTGTCCAAACTCAGCAGGATGGAATACCACCACAGTCAATGTTGCTCCAGCAGCAGCCACAGCCTCCTCTTAGCTACCAGCCACAGGTCATGCAACAGTTAGCAGGTGGTGTTGGTGGTGTTACCCCACAGTCATACCCTATCCAGTACCAGCAGCCTGTAGCACCACAGCAGGTCCTCCAGCACATGGCCTCTGTCCCTCAACAGCACCCACAGCAGTTACCTCCTCAAGCATATCCACTCCAGCACCTCCCCCAGCAGCCTGTGGGAATGATGCCACAACAGGTGTGTGTAGAGATAGGGCAGATGTGTACACTTGGTGAATGTATGAGGAAGTTTGGTGCAGTTCAGTATTACTGCTTCACTTGCCTCTCATCCAGTGTGATGCCATAAGCTGCTTCAAGGTGAAGCAATGCTTGCAAATATTTTCCTTTATCTTTACTCTTTTGGGATTCATATTTCAAGTATTATTGTTTGAGGAAGCAGGTGTACTGCCAGAACTGTATCATAATCTTCTTTGCTTTACTTCATGTTTACTATTCTACCTGGTGACTTACTCAAAGTTTATCAGTAACTGCTG
>NC_059288.1:8256816-8271816 GCF_017591435.1 Portunus trituberculatus
AACTCTAGTGAAGTCAAGATTACCAAGAGCTCCATAAATCACTGTCTTTGTGACAGTATCTTGTTCTCTTTTGCTTTTTTTAAAAGACCTATTGTATTGAAAAGTCAATAGAAAATTGTATTCCTATAACATCCAGACAGCTTTACTTTACACTTGTATTAGATGGTTTACCAAATGAAGACTACATTCACTTGTGATGTAACTACCTGTATATTGTTGGAAATGTTTGTCATGTTATTGTAGTGAATATTATACTATGTTTGCAGCTGAAAAGACTCTTGTGGTGCTCCCTCCTGTTCTTGAGTCTATATCTCCATGAAGTGCTTGCTTAACACTACTTAGATCATTTATCTATCAAGTAATACCAGTGTGACCTTAATGAAGTGGTGAAAAAGGTTTTTAAAAAATTATCCTTGTTTTACGGATGTGTATGGGCCTGCCAAGGCTCTGACAAGCTGAGTGGGTCAGTGCTGCCAGAAAGAAATTAAAATTGGTGTGTGAATTTCTCTCATATTATTGTTTTATGACAGCATATTTTCTGTAGGGAAGAAAGAACATGTGCCTGAAGATAATTGTTCTTCCAATAAAGAGTTAACTTTATTCCATGCTTTGTGTGTGTGTGTGTGTGTGTGTGTGTGTGTGTGTGTGTGTGTGTGTGTGTGTTAGTCTTCAGTCTTACTGGCCATGAATTTATTTGGACAGGAAGGAGATAATGTGTGGCAAAATTATATATAAAAAAAAAATATCAAATCTCAATTTTTGCCCTATTTGTATTATGGTGAACCAAACAACATAAACCTCAGGAGTATTTCATTGCCACAGAATATTCCTGCTTTATCTTTTTTGTGATGACAGGTTTCAAAAAGAGAAAAAGACACTTCAGGCACATACTCATACTATTACTAACAGTGTGAATGGAGTCGTTAAGCTTGTGGTATGAGTTGTATTCCAAGTACGTATTTGTTTAATGAAGTGCATGCTGTGTTAGTCATTTATGAAGGGTTTGTTGCTCACTCTAAGTTCCTTATTTGTTTGTTTATATGTGTAAATACTTTAGTGTAGCGCCATACCAGTTGCACTCGTGTTGGTCAGGACCTTTCACCCCCGAGCTCCATATTTAGTTTCATATACAGTGTGCATAGTGGAGAATGAACATACATAACTTGTGTAAATTATTGTTATTGTTTAAGGCAACTTATATCAAGTCAGGTTAGCTTCTATGCTGTATACATTTTTTAAACCATGTGATTTAATGTATGATGGAGTAATTCGGGAAGCGTTTGATTGAATTGCAATGGGATGGGTAAGCGGCAACAATCAGCCTCAGCAAGCAAGTGTTGGGACTTTTGCCTTTATTTTCCTGCAACACATCATTCTTCAGAATAAAAGAGTTTGAAATATGTCACTAAGATTTCCTTGTTTCATGCTTTGTGAAAGTCATTATCTCCTCACAATTTGTAAAAAGTATAGAAAAGGAAAGGTATAGTGAGAGCAGAAATGAACCCTTTTCCAAACTGAGGCTGAAGCGCCACAAACAGCAGCCAGCACAGAGGGGCCAGTAGTGGTGCCAGAAAGCAACAGTGCCCATGTGTTGGCTGCCCTGTCCCACACCAGGATGAGCCAGGTGGCAGAGTTCTAAAAGACTATGATGCTAACATTGAAGGTGACAGTCAAAGGAAGATCAGTAGTACGTATTTTCTTGAGACTTGGAAGACTTAAGTGTAGTGCAATAAGTGCAATACTTTACATGTCATCATGCTGAAGCCGGCACTTCTACAGTCATTTTCTCTGTTGCTTGGAAAAGTGAGTGACAGACAGTCTGTGTCCTCTTGAGTGTAAGGTTTGCATGCCAGCCCGTATCGGAAAATCCACGGCAATGCAGCAGAGATTATTGTGAGGTGAATTGGCCCACAGAAAATTTTTGTAACAATTAAGGGAGGAAACCAGTGTTATGTTGTCTCTAAAGGGTGTATATTTTTATTTTTTCTGAGTATAACCAGTGCCAAATCTATACTGTGTTTCCCAACTCTCCCTCCCCCACTATAGCAGAGGTGCAGCCCAAGGTTATGAAATTAGTTCACCATGACAATCACCCTGGAGGCTCTGTGGTGGCCCCCATTTGTCCCATGTGTAAGGGAAACTAAATTAAGGATGGTGCAGTTGATGATGATTGACATCCAGCACCAAACATTAGATCACCCAGGGTTGTGAGGGCGTGAGGAGCTGCTGGCCAAGACAAAAATGCTACTCCAACTAGATTTGCTCTTTGGAACTTGCCTTTCACCCCTCCCCCCCATGAGATGATATATTCATGCCTTATTTGTGCTGTGTAACTGCAAGTTGTTTATAAAATTGTACATAGCAAAACTATTTTAACAGATACAGGAAGCGCGTTCTAGTGTAACTTGCACCCGCCCCCTTCCCTGGCATCCCTTGTCACAGGGAATAGTAAAGAGGAGGTATTTGGTTTGGAGACTATGCATATTATATCTATTCTAAGTATTGTATTAGAAGCTCTATTACTTTGTTTTGTGTCTTTACTCTGCACTGCAAGGAATGAGGCGACAGTGAGATGGAGCATGAGAGAGGACTGTTTTGCAGAGCTGTGGTTTGCCAGTGCAGGAAAGCATTGCCATTGTGTTGGGGTATTTATGGACCTTGTGTGAAGATGTTATAATGATGTGTTGAGAATTATAATGATGGGTTTTGATGATTTCCCTCTTCAAGTACTGAGTGTCCGTTCGTCTCTTTTAATTACGTTTATTTATGACCATGTAACGAGCCTTAACAAAACCGTGTGATCAGTGCTGATGTATTAGTCAGTCAGTATAATGATGCAGGATGGGCACTGCAAGTTCTTGATTTATGTTTTCTGTCCTCAGGATTTATTCTATATCCCTCTTACTTTGGACTTGGTCCCTTCTCTTCCCATTATTGCTTCAGATCGATCACCAGTCTTGAAATTATTTGTGTAGTTGGTGGCATAATTTTGAAGGAGGAAGTGGGAAGCATGAATTCAGGTCTTGCAGTGCCCATGAACTCTGGTCATATATTGTCAACCTGATTTGGCCAACACCAGGCCTGAACAGCCTGGCCTTCTGTCTGGCTCACCAACTCCTCTATTAAAAATGAAGAAAGAAAATTATGTAGCTCTATTCTTTCCCTTGCATCAAGTTTTCCTTCCTTTTCAAGTGACAAAGGTGTATGTGGCTTTGTACTTTATTTGGTCATGCATAAAATTAAACTCATCATATGGGTGGGAAAATAATAGTCATCTTTATTTTCATTTCCTCTACTCCTTCCTTCCTGTTGCTCATTCTTCATTTCAAAATCATCCTTACTTTTCACGAGAAAAATAATGAAAAGCTTAAGGAAGAAGATTAAGAATAAGCAGAACTAGCACAGTAGTAGTAGTAGTAGTAGTAGTAATAGTCGTAGCACCAGCAACAATTTTCTCTGTTGATTTTATTAATATTAACTGCTTTCTATTACTGCAGGAAGAGGAGCAGATGAAACTCACTCACTCACTCACTCACTCACTCTCTCTCTCTCTCTCTCTCTCTCTCTCTCTCTCTCTCTCTCTCTCTCTCTCTCTCTCTCTCTCTCTCTGTATGTCCCCTTGGAGGAAAGGAGAGGAAGAGATAAAGGCCAGAATAGAGAGTATATACAGTGCTATAAGTATGAAAACAAACACCTAAAAGTAGATCAATAAATACATAAATAATAAAAAAATTAAGACAAATATAAACATGAAATTCCCCCCATATATATACTCCCAGATTATTTATATACAGTATTCCTAGCACAAAGAGCCTTCATCAGGGGAGCAGCACCAGAGAAAGTAGGTTGAGGAATGCTGCAGGCTGGTCAGCATGTAGCCAGTGGCCTGCTCCTTCGAGGTAGTGGAATGAAGCTTGTGGAAAGATTTCTTCAACTGCCTCCTCATCTTTAGGCCTGCAAAGAGAGAGGAGAGAAGGGTGAGTTACGGGCCAGTATTCTGAAACTTTTTGCTCTCTCACATCGCTGCTTTCCAAAGGCTCCAGTTGAAGATACTTGTGTTTTCAACTCATGATGTGTTTCCATATTCATTTACTTACTACTCATTACTACTTACTACTCACCTTAAGTAGTCTGAGAGTGCCCCTGCAATGAAGAAAGTCTCCCCCTCAAAGGAGTGGTGAGGCAGGGAAGCAGCTGGGAATGTGGAGATGTGTGGATTGAAGTTCTTAGCTATGCCCTTAACATTGACTCTCCATTACTACTTACTACTCACCTTAAGTAGTCTGAGAGTGCCCCTGCAATGAAGAAAGTCTCCCCCTCAAAGGAGTGGTGAGGCAGGGAAGCAGCTGGGAATGTGGAGATGTGTGGATTGAAGTTCTTAGCTATGCCCTTAACATTGACTCTCCAAGTGTAGCCTCCCTCCGGGGCCTGCGTGAGGTTGGTGAGAAGAAACTGTCTGATGCCCGCCTCCTGTTTGGGGGAAGAGGTACCAGTGAGACAATTTGAGGGAAACATAAGATAAATTTAGGTAAGATTAGATAAGATAAGATAACTTTATGGCACCCTGTTGATGAGGAAGAGGTACCAGTGAGACAATTTGAAGGAAAAGTAAGATCAGATCAGATCACTTTATGCCATCCTACTGGAGCAAAGAACTACAGTGAGACAATTTGAGGGAAAGATAAGATAAGAAATACAGGGTCTAAAAATTAACTAGGACTAAAAACCACAAAAAAAAAAGGAAGAGTACATGATCAAATTTTGGGGGCAGTGAGCTCATACCATGCTAAAATACAGGGTCTAAAAATCAACAGACTAAAAAATGCACATAAAAAAGAGACGGCCTTATAATACAGCGAGTTAAGAAACTTACATTCTATAGTGAAAGACAAAAATTGAATAACAGGAGAAAGTGGTGATGTTGCTAGAAGGAATGTGTAGAGACAAGTGGAAAGAAGACTGTGTCAGTGCAGGACTATTTGCAGAGAACATGTAATGGCATATGTGAGATTCAAGCTGCATACATTATGCCATGCACACATTTGTTGCACTTGGATTCAATGACAGACAAACAGGAACAGATTAAAGAAACGATGAAAGATGAAAATGTCAAAATAAAAAAATAAATAAAATATATAAAAGGATAAAAATAAAATAGTAAAACAAGAACTTAGAAAAATATTAAAAAATTATTTAATATAAAAACCATAGGAAGAAATGACTGAAACAACACAAACATAAACAAATAAACAAAGGCGCACAGACATACACACACAAAAAACCTAATTAACTCCAACACCGACATACATCACAGGAACCACTCACAGGTATGGCAGGCTTGAGCAGGTTGTCCACATGTGTCTTGGCCTGCGGTGGGGACAGATCTGGGGGCACGGCAATCCTCAGCATGATCTCCAGGAAGCGAGGCAGGCTGGAGATGCTCTTAGAGGTGCCAACAGGTGACATATCCAACACCACCAATCTGTCTACTACTGATGGCTGGGAATAAAGAGGTATGGCAGTAATGTAGTGTCTCCAGGATTGTGAGTTTCAAGTTTGTGACAGGCATCTGAAAAATCTGATTTGTACAGAAAACTGAAATTGTGACGTAGGCCAAATTGTGCGGGTGGGTTTCTACTGTTAACAGGGTGGAAGGGGTCATGACATCATTTACAGTGATATATAACTTTTACTTTATATCTTTATTTCTATGTAGCTAGGTCTTCTTCCGTGAACCTGTTTCACTTTTTAATGTGGGAGTACGACATGAATCTACCTACCCACTTGTTGAAGAGTAAAAAAAAACTAATTCAGTGGGAAATATTTCCCGCACATGTTATATTGCTTGTTGATCCAACAGATGGGATGCATGATCATATGTGTATCCTCAACAACAACACTAAGACACCCCAAGCCAGCATGACTCAAGGAACCACCAAGGAAAAGATTCCAAAGTGGCAATGAAGAAAAATGGAATGCTTAAACACTGTAAACAGCTTCCTTAACACCTAACACAGCTACCTTACCTCCATCAACGCTGTGGCCATAACAGCACGGCCACCCATGCTGTGCCCCATCAGTGTTGCAGTGGGAATGCTGTGCTGCTGCATGAAGAGAAGGATGTCTTCTGCCAGGAGTGGGTAGCTGTGATCGTCAGTGTGTGGGGAGTCACCATGGTTCCGTGCGTCAACAGTGAACACCTGGTGAAGGAAACTGTCTGTCAGCTTTGTGGTGCCCTGACTCTAATAAATATAAATAACGGTAGATAAAGTTGATCTCTGGTATTTCTGATGTAATGACAATGGTACAAGTAAATAATTCTTTCTATATGTCTTGTTGCCAGAAATAATCCTTACAGATACATAATAATAATAATAATAACAAGACTCATAATATGAATAAACATTTCTACCTTAAGTTTTGCAATTTACTTTTTCATTTACTTATCTTCATTAATATAATAAACATTTCAACATTGTATCTATCAATCTGTACTGTTGACTGGCATAGCTTTTACACAGCATCCTCATATTTCAGCACACAATAATTTCAGAGACAAGAGCCATTCACTATTATCATTTGAATTAAATGAGCAACAAAAGCCTAAATGAAACCAAACACAAGCCACATCACCTCCATGCCCATCCTGGAGGCGATGGCTTTACCCAATGACTTCCAGTTAGTCTTGGAGCCCATGAGGCCATGCATGATGATGAGGGGCGGCTGACTGCTGGTGGAGTCTGGCGGGGAGTGCAGGGTGTATGACATAGGAACCCCTGCACATCTGTAACAACATCATCACCATAAAATCAGTCAGTCAATCAATCTCCAGATCATATCTTACTGGGAAGCAGCCAAACACTACCTTAGAGAATAATGACAAGGAAAAATATTATGATGCCTGTAACCATAGTATGCACAAAATTGCTTTTTTAAGCAAGAATGTCAATAGCCAAAGGCAAAAGAAAATTATAAAAATAAAAAATAAAAAAGGTTGACTTAATGTCAGGTTCCATAGTGTTCTAAATAGAAGAATGAAATAATGGAAGATAAATGTCTTGAAACTCTCTTGACAAAACTTGATTCATAGGAAGGAGAAAATACAAAAGCAGGCAGGGACTCTTGAGTTTACTAAAGAAAGCAATGAATGATAAAGAATATTGAGTCTTGCATTAGAGAGGTGGACAGAATAGGGATGAGGCAAAGAAAGAAAGCTCTGTGCAGTGAGGGCATGAAAGGAGGGGAGGAAAGCAGTTTTTCTATCGCAAAATAAGAAGAGCAGATCATGTGAAACTAGTGATGCAAGATAGTGAGGGATGCAACATTGCAATGATAAGATAAAATCTGAAGACAATCACTTAAAATGAGAGGGGTTGATAAGACAAAAGTGTTTGACTCCACTCCGTTTAATAGCAAGGTATGAGCGGAACTCTCCTATCATATTTGTGGAGGATATTCTATACATGGAAAGATAAAGGCTATTGCTTAAATTTCCTGCCTTCCTGAAGTTCCTTATTTTATTTATGCATCCTCAACAGGAATATACTCATACATCCATCATTTCACAATAACAATCTATCTGATCGCACAGATCTATCTGAGATCTAGTTTTACTATAAACTTACAATGCACCCATGCTTAATTAAAGGTCTGCCTGGTTGATAGGAGGCCAGTGAGGCTGGTCCTTCCCTGCCTGTCCCGGACACACACACCGGCCAGGCTGCTGCCTCACCTCACAACACTGCTGGAGATCTGCCTCCTGAGATCGTCCCTGAGTCCTTTATGGATAGAAAGTTTCCCCCAGCGGAGAATATTGGTCCTGCGAAGAAGTTGCATAATCCCGTGGTGGCAGAGAGCGGCAGGGCGGCAGGCGGCTCACAACAGCGGCAGGTGGCGCCCCTCATCACAACACAACACAGCTGACCGCCACACCGCCACCCGCCGGCATGTTGCGCTCATGTCCAGGCATTTCACGCTCCCTGGGGCGCACCGTGGCCTCATGTCGCTCCCTGCACACCTCAGCTGGGGCGTGGAACTACAAGAGTAACGTCAATCTGCACAACATCTATCCCCAGAGTGACCTGGACATCACCAAGCCTCAGGAGGTAGGTGGACGCTGTTCTGTTTCGTGTCATAAGCATCAAAATGTGACGACTAATGCATTCCTCATTCACCTCGCCTAACCTAATCAAGCCACACCCAACACATCCTTATCAATGCTAACCCAGGTATTGCTAGACAGTCATAACACTTGGACAACTTGCTGGTTGGGAAGGCGACAGGGAGAGTGGAGTGATGCACTACGACTGATGGCATTGTGGGCCTTCAAGATTGAATATTGTTTGGCAATCCAAGCAATTATGAGTTCAAAAATTTTTTTTGAAAACTGATTTGTTAGAAAAAGGAGGCATTCGGTAACCAAGGTTTCACTGTACGAACCAGCCAGATAGCTGGAATGTACTGTACTTGTAATATGAATTTGTTGTAAATTATTCTCATTTATTTAGGCATAGTGATGAACACTAAAGATTGTAACTCTCCCTTTTCATAAATGAAATGTATTTACATTTATTTACTGTGTGTATTCAGCTTACCCTGATTCTGTCTCACAGATTCCCAAGACTGAGGGAAATAACTTCTCAGGATACATTCCTATGGGTGAGTTCCAGAGACATGTTAAAATCTTATCCAGTGTGTGCCACCTTTGTAAGTGTACTCATACCTTCCACTCTGATCCATGAAGGTTACCTTATCCCATCTCTTCTTGTTGATCCAGACATTTTTTTTTTTCCATTTACTTTATATAGGCACTGTGAAGTTTTGATCCATGATGTTTGTAAGACTTGGTTTCAATCTATATGTTGGAACTTGTAGAACACCTTTACTAACTGGATTGATACTGATGTGAACAGTTACTCATCCTGCCTCATGTTCCCAGACAAGGTGCAGTTGACCTACTCTCGCAGCAGTGGGCCGGGTGGCCAGAATGTCAACAGGATCAACACCAAAGTAGATCTGCGCTTCCATTTGGCATCAGCTGAGTGGCTTTCCCCTGAACTGAAGGAAAAGTTGGCAACTAAGGTACTTTTCAAGAGATAATTTTTTTTATTATAATCAAGGGCATGATTTTTCCTTCATATTTTCCCTTGTTACACTATTCAAAGATAAGATTTGACGATGACTAAATGGAACAGTGAAAAGACTAGGTATCTAATAGTGTTTTATCCTTGGTCAACTCCTACTAGAAATAAACATTGATCTAAGTGGTAGCCTACATACTATTAGACAAATGATATGAGCACACTAAAGAACCTAATAACACTATGCCACACACCACAAACGAGCAACGTGCACTACACATAGCTCAACTAAACCAGCCACCACATAAACACACAACGATATCCATCCGTAATCATTCCTGTAAAACCCACAGCATAAAACAAGCATCACTTCGAACGGCTTCCTGGTGATCCGGTCAGACAAGACACGATCCCAGCAACTGAACGTGGCTGAGGCGATGGACAAGCTGCGTCACCTCATCTACACAGCAGCCTTTGTCCCTCCACCACCTGCTGCCGAGGACATAGAGCGTGCACGACGAAGGTGAGAGAGAGAGAGAGAGAGAGTGAGTTAGTGAGTGAGTGAGTGAGTGAGCGTATATACTAAACACTATATTTTCTGGTTTCTTTCTTAATTGTTGAGGGAGCAAGGTATATATGTACTAGTACACACACACACACACACACACACTCACGCATGCCCGGTAGCTTAGTGGTTAGAGCGCTGGCTTCACAAGCCATAGAACCGGGGTTCGATTCCCTGGCCGGGTGGAGATATTTGGGTGTGTCTCCTTTCACGTGTAGCCCCTGTTCACCTAGCAGTGAGTAGGTACAGGATGTAAATCGAGGAGTTGTGACCTTGTTGTCCCAGTGTGTGGTGTGTGCCTGATCTCAGGCCTATCCAAAGATCGGAAATAATGAGCTCTGAGGTCGTTCCGTAGGGTAACGTCTGGCTGTCTCGTTAGAGACTGCAACAGATCAAACAGTGAAACACACACACACACACACACACACACACACACACACGCGTAGTGTAGTGGTTAGCACGTTTGGCTCACAACCAAGAGGGACCAAGTTCGAATCCCGGAAAACGGTGAGGCAGATGGGCAAGCCTCTTAATGTGTAGCCCCTGCTCACCTGGCAGTAAATAGGTACGGGATGTAACTCGAGGGGTTGTGGCCTCGCTTTCCCGGTGTGTGTAGTGTGTTGTGGTCTCAGTCCTACCTGAAGATCGGTCTATGATCTCTGAGCTCGCTCCATAATGGGAAGAGGCTGGCTGGGTAACCAGCATATGACTGAGGTGAATTACACACACACACACACACACACACACACACACACACACACACACACACACACACACACACACACACACACACACACACACACACAGAGAGAGAGAGAGAGAGAGAGAGAGAGAGAGAGAGAGAGAGATTCTTACTTCCACCAGACAGCCATTCTTACCTCCACCCACACTGCAGACACGAGGCATCAACGAGGGAGCGTTTGCGGCAGAAGAAGTCTCATTCCATCACCAAGCAAGGGCGGCGTGCACCTGAACTCAGCTAGCAATGCATTATTACCTCCTGGAACACTTATACGTAACTGGTGCCAGGTTTTCTTTGGGATGGAATTGAAATACAAGTCATGTGTATCTACTTTTTTATGATATGGATTTAGTTTTCTAATTTTTTTTCTATCACATGGTTATATATGAAAGTTAATTTTGGAGTTGATTTAAGCAATTTTTTTTCCAGTTCTATCTTTTTATTGTTTATGAGAATGGATTCTATGAGTCCCATATTCCAATCTTGTATAAATTTTTTATATATGTTAATTTAAAAATGTATATTGTCAGGCTAGTATTTAGAAATTAATTGTAGAGTGAGAGAGGGTCAGTAGAAGTAAAGAACATGAAATTTAGGAATCAAAGGAAATATTGTCTGATTTACTAGCTATCCTTTTCAAGTTTGCTGATTGATGCACTCTTGCCACACTTAAACCTTTTCATTAAAGTTATGTTCACTTTCATTGTTGATAAGTGTTGTCTTAACACCTTCAATACTTGGATGCATTTTTATCTTGAGTTTTGGATATTTTTAGATGATTTTATTTACTATAGGAAGAATCTATTGAGGTCAGAAGGTTAATGGCCAGAATCTTCACTATTCTATTCCCCACATAAGTTTCTAAAGCTTTATAAAATCACCAAATAGTAAGCAGAATAGATATGAAAATGTGTTATAGTACTGAAGGAACTAAGATGATTATAGTAAAAAGAAAGAAAGGAACGTTCTTGCAATGAGAGGTAGCAGGAGGGACTAAACCTTTCAGAAGAGCACACACCTGCTTACTAGTGGGCCAGCAGTTATCGGTGAAGCCCAGTGCTGCTGGTCAATTTTTGTCTGTCCTGCCATCACAAAATTGTCAGGAAGAGATATTTGTTTTTAAAAGGTCTTTAAAATTCAATTGAAGTCACAAGTTTATTGCCTGAAGTGTGTAACAACTGAACAAACTCCATCGTTCCTTAAGGATATGTACAAAACACCACAAATTGGTTCAACATTTACTGATAACAAGAACTTGGTAAGGTAAAATGGAAGTCAAAAGGGTGTACCAACACACACACACACACACACACACACACACACACACACACACACACACACACACACACACACACACACACACACACACACACACAGTCATCAGGTTTACATTTACACTGACAGGACAAAGAAAACATTAAAGCTCTGGAATACACTGGCAGTAGTTTCATCTCCATCCTCCTCCTCCTCCTCCTCCTGCTCCTCTTCCCCTTGCCATAACTAACACTCTGTCTTCTCTCAGCACCATCCTCAGCATCACTTCTTCATCATTTCTTCATTCCTGGTGTTAATGTTTTTACTCCCATCATTCACTTGTCTCGTTTCTAAGTTCTTCACCACTACATTCACATTGCTTCCTTTCACCACAGTGCTAACATAGTCTGGGTGGGGAGAGGCGAGGATGGTGCTGAGGGGTTTTGTTAGATGATGTGAGGTGTTGGGTGTGTTTCTTGGTGAGTCTGGGAGAGGTTATGCTAGGATTTTCCTTCACTTCTGCTGGCTGGCAGCCTGTCCCACCCCCCAGTGTTGGTCTGTGGGAGGCAGGGTAGTGGCTGCACCTTCATAGCGATCTCTGTTAGCAGGGAAGGAAATAACAAAACCATATAGTAATGAAAACTTTAAAAACTGGAGGCAGTTTCCAAGTTTTTAAGAGATTCTTAAACCATACTTAGTAGAACATCAGATTTAATCTTGCTTGTTAAAAAAAAAATTGTAAAGAATATAAATATATATATATATATATATATATATATATATATATATATATATATATATATATATATATATATATATATATATATATATATATATATATATACACACAAATATGATTCTCTCTCTCTCTCTCTCTCTCTCTCTCTCTCTCTCTCTATATATATATATATATATATATATATATATATATATATATATATATATATATATATATATATATATATATATATATATATATATATAT
The DNA here is from genome assembly GCF_017591435.1 of Portunus trituberculatus. NCBI lineage: Eukaryota > Metazoa > Arthropoda > Malacostraca > Decapoda > Portunidae > Portunus > Portunus trituberculatus. The sequence continues at coordinate 8,269,443 of NC_059288.1, forward strand.
ATATATATATATATATATATATATATATATATATATATATATATATATATATATATATATATATATATATATATATATATATATATATATATATATATATATATATATATATATATATATATATATATATATATATATATATATATATATATATATATATATATATATATATATATATATATATATGTGTGTGTGTGTGTGTGTGTGTGTGTGTAGAGAGAGAGAGAGAGAGAGCACATTATTTGAGTGCATGTTCCTTCCCTGAGGGAGAGTACGTGTTGGCAGCCATGCCAGCTTGGTGTAGAAATGAGGAAGAGCAAAGGATGGAGGAATTCGGAGAGATTGTGACAACCCACTCAGTAACCAGTCAAGTGTGGACATTGCTCATATCACGCCACTCTGGAACTCTTTCCTGTGGAGATACTGAGGATGGGATAGGTGAGTAGGGAGACTGAGAAAAGATCACTAGACAAGGTCGTCTGGGTGCAGAAAAGGTCGATCTTGCTCTGCTACTTGTTGTTTCGCTGCCAAGACTTAAAAATACGTGTCCGTGAGCAGAGAAAGACTGTCTCTCCGGCTTCACCGAGATATTAATTAAGACTTCTCTGACGTTAAAGTAACCGCATGGTGGTTGGTAAGATAAGGACAACTCGAGCTGCTTACAAAAGATCGAGCAGTAACTGCTTCTTGCTGTTACTTGAAATTATTTGTTCATTCTTTCATCTGTGTATATGGCCCCGTGTTGTTCACCATTACTTCAGGCGCGGTGAAAATAGCCTAGCGTGTTTGTTCTAACTAGTAATGCGCCGCAGTCACGTTTGTCCGTCCGTGCCAACAAAAACACGAGGAATACTGAAGATGAAATTAAACAAATACACAGTTCAACTCCTCGTCTTTAAAAAACTTTAGAAAATATGTGAAGTATGGCAATGCATTAACGATATTTAGTAATGCACTAGGTAAATACAAATATCTTCACACACGCACAAATGAACAAACAAATAAACCATTATATAAAACGAATAAATAGGTAAATAAAGTAAGATTAAATAAGATATGATAATAAGTTATCCTTTTGTAAGACTGGAGATGCAAGCTTGACACATCTGGCCGCACGTCGCTCAGTGGTCATTGTGTCAGTGCGTGAATAGTGTGCGTCAACTGGATCAGCTGGATTTTGTAGCGCTATTATTCTCGAACACCACTGCGCTTCATCTCCACTATTTCAAAAGGCTTTATTAAAATTTTCACGAGTTCTTCAAGGTGTTTTTACGGTTCTAGAGGTATAGTGACAAGATTTCTGCATTATCAACTGGAGAAACACTCTTGAAAACCCGCAAATCACCTATGTGGCCTTGGAAATTAGTCATGGTGAGAGAGCAAAGCATTTCTAGCAACACCTGACCCGCTCACAGGAATACAGTGTTTCACCAGGACAAGTGCGAGTCCCTGACAGCAGCAGGAGGAAGAGAGATGACAGACGAAGGTAAGTTCAATGTGTGGTTATCATGTGTTTGTGGCGGAAACTTCACTCAACTGGTGCGGTGTGTTGTGTATTATTCATGGCTGGTGATTGAGGCTGTGCTAGTGATAACCTGTTGATTTAGAGTGTGTAGTGGTGAAATAGTGAGTTATTCATGTGTGTGTGTATTGGTGCGTGTGGAGTGAACTTGATTACTCGTGTGGCGGGAATTTCACTAAACTTGTGTGGTGTGTGGTGCATTTATTGAGGCTGTGCTAGTGTGTAGTGGTGAAATTGTGAGTTAATCATATGTGTAGTTCAAAGTTATCGTGTGTAGTTGTGTACTGGTGAGCGTGGCGCGAACTTGACTACCTGTATGACGGGAACTTTATTGTACTTGTGTGGTGATGGAGGCTGTGCGAGTGGTAACGTGTTGACTCGGAGTGAGGGATGGTGAAATTGTGAGTTATTGATGTGTGTAGTAGTACTATAGTTATGATGCGTGGCTGTGTATTGGTGAGCGTGGCGCGATATTTTGGCGCGAACCTTACTACTTATTTACTGCGCGAACATGGCTACTGGTGCTGTGTGTGTGTGTGGTGCATTATTCCCGGATGGTGATTGAGGCTGTGCTAGTGATAACGTGTTTACTTGGATGGTGTGGTGGTGAAATTGTGAGTTATTCATGCGTGAAGTGTAGCTATGATGTGTAGCTGTGTCTTGGTGCGTGGCGCGGTGTTTTGGCGCGATGTGTTGGCGCGAACTTCACTATACTCGTGTGGTGCGGTGAGCTGTGAGCAGTGAGTAATGCTTTATCCTCGGCAGGTATGACGTGTTGACGCGGATTGTATGGTGGTGAAATTGTTATTCAGTCATCATTTCTACAAGTGTTGTGGTATTACAGTATCCTTT
>NC_059288.1:8284316-8301816 GCF_017591435.1 Portunus trituberculatus
CATACAAGAGCTCTTTTCAGGACTTATTCAGGGAGTTAAAACATTCATAGCATTAATATAGGTCAAGGAGACTTGCATTTGAATGCAGCACTACATTCTCTCTCTCTCTCTCTCTCTCTCTCATGCAGTTCAGTAAAATGGTCTATAATCTGCTTAGGTGATAAATCAGTACATGGGTGTCAGTGTCAAGGGAAACACCGAGTTGACAGTACAGTAAACCACACTTAAATAAAACAGGTTTTAATAATCTTTGTGTGTTCCATTTGGTACAACAGATTTCATAAGACATGAAGGAAAGACACTACACCTTTCCAGATGTGATTCACCACATACATAGATCTGCCTCTTGGCTACAAGGATGTCTCTTGACTACATGGATGTCCAAGGGATCAATGTTATGAATCTCAGTGAGGGCACATCAAATGAGTGACTGAGGATACCAAGCCATTACAGTGCTAGTGGCCTATGCCTTCTTGGGGCCTATGGTGGAGGCAGCAGCGTTGGCCTTGAGCACCGCACCAGGTGACGGGTACGGCCGCATCTGGAACAGTGGACCGCTGGCCGTCACATCGGCCCCAGTGCGTGCCTCATTCTTCTGTGGCAGCCCAGACGACCATGTGCCTCTGTGGGAAGGAGGACCATCAACATTACTCTGCCACCTATATGGCCAATCACTGCTGTCACTGTAACCATTGTCACAATCATCATCATCACTCACTGCTGTCACTGTAAACCTTGTCACAATCACCATCACCACTCACTGCTGTCACTGTAACTCTTGTCACAGTTACCATCATCACTCATTGCTCTCACAATCACCATTACAACCCAAGAATACCAACCTATGTAATCAATCACTGCCATCACTTTACTCTTTATTACAACCATGATTATCACCGCTGGTAATGTCATGACCATCATTTTCATGTTTAATTCTTTCCACCTTTTGCTTGATTCCTTTAGCAGAAACTCACCATCTGCATAAATATGTCAATGGCTGGAACAATATGAATTACATACAAAAACAAAAACAAAGAAAAATACATCACACACACACACACACACACACACACACACACACACACACAGTCACCACCACTCACCTGCCACAGTCCCCATAGGAAGCAGGGTCCATGGGGTCCAGCTCCTCAGTGGGTGGTTGGCGGCGTCCCCCGCGACGGTCCCTCCCTCGGCTCCGCTCCTTCCCCTTGTCCCTGTCCCTGCGCTCCCACCGCTCCACCTCCCTCTTGTCTCTCTGACTGCCCTCATCCCCGGAGCCCTGCAGGAAGAGAAGGTTAAGTAGGAGGAAAGAGCTGGAAGAACTGTGAGCTGTGAGAGGACAGCTTAGTGGGTTACCAAATTGGAAAGGCAAGATTAAGGGAGTGGTATTCAGTGGGGAAGCAATGACTAAGGAAGAACTTTAGCCAATACAAGGGATCATGTCAAGATTAGTGAATCCTCCAGCTCACCACGTTTCCTGGCTCCCCTTTGCAGCTGTTTCACTTGGCTTATATGACGTGTGAATGAAAATACTATAACTAAAACTAACCTAACCCTAACTATAACCAAACCTAACCTATGTTAAAGTTAGTGTTATGTTATGCCAGGTAGGTTAAAAAATTCTTATTAATGCTTCCTCCACATTGAAAATGTTTCACAAGTATCTTTCCTATAACTCCATATGTACACCATTAGTTGAAGACATAAAGTAGACATATAATTGCTCTCAACATCCATCATCACTTCACCAGTACTCATAAGGCTAGTGTGCACCATTGTCAATACCTCTACCTCTCTACCATCAACACTTATCCTACAATCTCAATTTCCACCATCACTACCATTACTTCCTCTACCAATCCTCCCATCACTACCTCAGACTTATCACTGCCATGTTCTTCTCCATCAGGACCTTCCTCATTCTCCACTCTGGTCATCTCCACGTCATTATCCTGCTGCTGGCCGGCCCCTGAGGTGTTGCGGTTCTTGTGCATCTCAGCCACCATCTCTTTGCGCAGGGTGCCAGCCGAGCGGGACACCTGACAGCGAGGGTGACCAGGAGGCAGCCACGACACCAGGTCTGTCTCAGTGTTCCAGTAGTAGTACCGGCCACTGTGAGGGGAAGTAAGGGGTGGCTTGCCTTAATACCCTTTCAGTACTGGGGTACTTTTTTACCATGAATCTAGGTATGATTAGACAATCTTATTTACATTTGGGAGCATCTATGGAGGTCAAAAGATTGATGGCCAGAATCTTCACTATTTTAATCCCTATTTAAGTTTCTGAAGCTGTATAAAATCACTAAATACTAAGCAAAATGAATATAAAAAAGTATCATAGTACTGAAGGGGTTAATAGTGCCTAGTGAATGTAGCCTTAATTACTCGTACCATTGGAACATGAATTAAACATCAAAGAAAGAAAGAAGGAAAAAAAGATTGCATTTAACTTAATGAACAAAAAAAATAAGTAATTAGCTAAGGGAAGATTTTGAGGGACAAATTTCTATTTCTCACTCACAAATGTCTTTTTGGACATGGTCCACAAGATTTTGTAGAGCTAACCAAAAAAACAGAATTGTTTTGTTGTCACTGAAATGAACAAACTTTAGTAGAAACTGAAACTTTGAGCATTGAACCATGGAGTTGAGTGGCAGGGGCTGGAACAGTCCCAGTATAAAATAAGTAGTTTTTTTCTAATTAGCCACATATTTGTCATTATTGCTAAAAATATCACTTCCTTTGTCTCAATGGGAATAGCAGAGGTGACAATGCCACAGTACTTACATGCCGGGATCCAGCACTTCCTGCCAGTGTGTGGGTAGCGGGTACTTTGCCAGCATCTTGAGGCGCCGACGGTCGTACTCAGGCTCCACAAAGCTGCGATCCTTCCACTGGTCCCGACAGATTGCATTGCACTCGTGAAACACATTCCACTTGTTGGGACACCCCGGGTACCCCTGAAATATGTGCACTGTACCTGTATGGCTGTCACTCAACCGGTTGGTCTTTCAATGACTTGGTTACATCCACTAAAGTGACTAAACTGTCCAAACTGCTACTTGTGATCCACATTCAGTCAAGTCTTAAATTTTTTACTTCTAAGCAAGAAGGACACTGGACGTGGGCAACAATAGAGCAGAAAAAGACCTACTGAAGCTGCCAGTCCCTGAAATAATGGTCAAAAGAATCATCCATATTGAAGGATGAATATCTGGAAACCACTTCCTTCAGAAAATTCTCTCCCTGTCTCTTTCTCTCTCTCTCTGCACTGTACTTACCTGGAAGGGGTCAATTGTCTGTGGCTCCAGCTGTGGGTAGGCATGGGGGAGCGGCTGCTGGGGTGTCTCATCGTAGTCCTCGGCAATGATTTCCTCCTCAGTGCCTCCAGCTGACTCCGGCTCTGCACGGTCACATCACAACACACAAACTAGTCCAGTAACTAATTGTCACAAGATTGATGGTTTTTCCTTAGATATAAAGGAAAAATCCCTATCTGTGTTTAGTATTTATATTATCACAAAAAAATGTTTCCAGACACCTGTAAATCATGGATTCCCACTTATTCCCAGGCTTGTTGACCCCTTCGGTCCCATTAATTCTGCTTACTATTTGGTGGTTTTATACAGCTCCAGAAACTCATGGTGGCCATTAATCTTATGACCTCTACATACCCTTCCTAATGTCAATAAAATGGTCTAATCATACACATATCTCAAGATAAAATTATGTCCCAGTACTGAATGGTTAAGGGCCTGCAGGGATTATGGGATTATGGAGTAAGATGGCACACAGTGATAGAACGTCCAAGCAAAATGCAATAAGATTATGGTGCTTAAACAGATATTTTCTCCTTCCTCCTCACCACTTACTTGCCTCAACACAAGACTTGGAAGTGTAAGGTGCCAAATGTGTGTGTGTGTGTGTATGCACCGCCTCTCAGCACCTGGCTTCCTGATTGGCATGACATGACTAGCCAGGTGAAGGAATCCCTGAAGGATCACACACACACACACACACACACACACACACACACACACACACACACACACACACTTCTCATAGACATTACCACTAACCTGGATCCTTTGGGGCACTGATAATTCCCCTTTTGGCTAGCTTGGCGGCTAGTGCAGGTGGGAGAGGCATGGCGAAGGTGAGAACTGAGAAATGACAGGCGATGCAGCAATCACAACACAACAAGCCAAGACCAACACAACGCTCCAGCTTGATCTCGATGCCTGGTCCCGTTAAGCAGACTGACGAGTGTTTGTTTATTGATGACGGGTGACTAAATTAGATGAGCCGCCTCCTACACGACTCTCATGTATCTCTCTATCGCCTGCCATGTTGGTGTTCTGTCATTTTTCCCTCTTATCCACTGTTGTGTAACATTTCTATCTTGTGGGTAAAAAAAATATTAGTAATAGTAAACGGTACTGAAAATTTACAATGAGTTAGAGGAAGGTTAAGACTAGACTGGGAAATTGGTTAATTGGTGTGTCTGTGTATGTGCTGCTTTATCAATTTCTACTCTTCTAGACAGAAATATGTGTAGCGCCCTGTTCACCTAGCAGCACAAGTGGGTACGAGATGTAATTCGAGGGGTTGTAGCCTCGCTTTCCCCGGTGTGTGGAGTGTGGTGTGGTCTCAGTCCAACCCAAAGATCGGTCTATGAGCTCTGAGCTCTCTCCGTTATTGGGAAGGTTGGCTGGGTGACCAGCAGACGACCGTGAATCATTACACACACACACACACACACACACACACACACACACACACCACCACCGCCTGGTAACACCACCTCCACCACCATCACTTACAACCACCGCATCCCTGGCGCCCCGACCCACCAAGCCCCGCCAACCCCCGGCTGAGCCCCGCCCCCTTCACTCTGTAGCCAAGTGATTTAAGGGCATTTTTCGAGTGTTTTGCAGGTGTGTGCAGGGTTTTAAGAGCTCGCTGTGTTGGAGTAGGTGGGGTAGGTGGAGGTGGAGGAATGGGGAGGAATGGGGGAGGGAGGGAAAGGGAGATGGAGGTGGTGAGAATAGGTGCAAAAAAACTACTTCGGCTCTACATCACGATTTTTTCTCGTTTATTATTAGAGTTTGCATTGTTTTTTGTATTTTATTTATTGATAGGAATGTAAATCAAGGTATAATCCGTAATAAGATCGTGTCTAGCTCTGTTTTTGTTTCTCGTTGAAATAACACTTTCGGCATTCCATCATTTACACCCTTTTTTAATTAGCACCCCTAGGATTGTTTTGATTCTTGATATAAAACTTAAAAGATATGAAAAACATGACCCAAGAAATAATATTCCATAAAATTTAATCCAACTATTCGTATTTTCATTTTTTTTTTAATTAATGGTACCAAAATATAAAACAAAAATCTTTATACGACGCGGAATCTGTGTTTTCTTTATTTGGCTGGAATGAGAAAATTTTTCTAATTCAGAAAATGCAATATAATGTAGTATGGCTTTGCTTTCCTTCTCGACATTATGATGTGTTTATGACACCGTTGCTTGGAAATACAATGTTCGTTGGACTACGTTTTGTAAACAAAAAGACTCGCTAACGATATTATGTTTTGGGTATTAGTTAAATTATTTGCTGCATCTAAAAATGTAGCGCATTCCAATCTGGGCGCCTTTTTTCTTCTGGCGATTTTCAAAATGAATTAACGTACGTAAATATGGAGCCACAAGGTCACCTCAGCTGTGAGTTCCCCCCCAATTCAGTCTACCAATGGTATGCCCCTGTGTTTCCAGAGCCAGAGAGTGAAGCAAAGCCTGAATCAACCACCGAAATAGATAAATAGCCATTACTGTGTTAAATAAGGCGATAGTTATGTATACCCCTGTTCAGACCGCCCACCCACCCGGACCATGACCCCACCCCACCATCCCCCGTCCCTCCCTGTGCAGACTCGTCAACATTTCCTTAACTTTTCAGTGTTTCCTGGGCATTTCCTGCTGTTTCTCATCTAAAATGCATAAAGTATTGTGATAAGAAGGATAAATGAGCGATAGAAGTGTGTGTGGGAATGTAGAATTAGTACCAACAGCAGCAACATTGTTATAGGTGTGTGTGGGTGTGTGTGTGTGTGTGTGTGTGTCCAAGGAAGAGGCCATCATCACTCGATCCGTGGTATCTCGTTAGAACTGATCTGTGCCTTGAGGCGGCCTGATACAGTGAGTGGGTGACACTGCAGGCGGCCGGCGGCTTTCACTGTCAGGCGGTTGGTGGTGCTCAGGCCCTGACAGACCGTCTCACTGTGTATGGCACACTTATCATTCACACTTTCTGTTAATCTTTAAATTGTGGGTGATATTTTTGCTACACCTTTATACTCCTGGTAACATAAGTAGTACCTTCTAGTTCCTCTCAGGCTAACTATCAGCAGTATTTAAGGCCCTCGCACGCGTAATTTAGAGCGAAATCATGCAGACCAAAGCCCAATAAACTCTTGCGTCTTCCTCTCTCCCACCATTTCAACCTACAGAAATATGACATTTTCTTCAAACAGATATTGATGGAAGCTGAAATTCCGAACATATGAAGAATCTTTAAAAAGATCCCCTTAGACGCAGATTTCGACACGTAAATTCCGAACATGTTCGGGAAAATGCGCAGGTATGGCAACCCTTTAATACACAAAGGCCATTAATGATAGTGGAACCCTGCAGGCCTAGTCTCTCTCTCTCTCTCTCTCTCTCTCTCTCTCTCTCTCTCTCTGCCCTTCCCGTGATCAGGGGATGTGCTCCATGGCTGGCTGGGTGGCTGAGTGGCGGCGTCTCAGGGTGTTAGATTTAGGTTTCCTTCAAATTAATGCCTCAGCGTTTTGGATATCCCACTGGGACAATATTATGAGATTGCTCCTCATTACCAACACATACAAAAAGGAATTCATTCAAATAACGGTACACCGTACAAGAAAAATAATAAACGAAAAAACAGTAGATGATAATGAGAAAGCTTAACAATTATTATCACTTTTATACAGACGCAAGTAACAATAATAATGATAACAGATAAACAACTATGTACAAATTACTTATATATATATATATATATATATATATATATATATATATATATATATATATATATATATATATATATATATATATATATATATATATATATATATATATATATATATATATATATATATATATATATATATATATATATATATATATATATATATATATATATATATATATATATATATATATATATATATATATATATATATATATATATATAGAGAGAGAGAGAGAGAGAGAGAGAGAGAGAGAGAGCTGTTCATACACTCAATAACGGGACGTGCACGCACACACGCAAGCACCCAAGCACACACACACACACACACACACACACACACACACACACACACACACACACACACACGTTAAATGACACTCCTAGGTAGTAACAAAATATAGATTGTCCAAGGCACATTATAAGGCAATGTTGATTGTACTATTTATGGCACCTTAGGCTTTGGCAGGTACGAGAGAGAGAGAGAGAGAGAGAGAGAGAGAGAGAGAGAGAGAGAGAGAGAGAGAGAGAGAGAGAGAGAGAGCCTGCCTCATTTTCTATACCATGTTCTTATAATACTACATACAATAAACCAATTTTTACGTTTCTTTTCCTAAAACTGGAGCACAAAAAGTAGCCTGTTGACATCATCTTATTCGTGCATTGGCGTAACATTTTATGAAGGAGCATAGCAGGTCCCCGTAGCAATGTGGCAGTGTGGCAGTGTTTGCTGCTGAGCTCCTCTGTTGATATGAATAGAGAGGGAAGCAGAGGTGGAGAAGTGTGGATCAAGGTATATAATATAGTTTTGATCTCAGTAAATAAGGTGACTGACTACTAAGCTGACGGAAAGCAAGCTAGAAATGGAAATAGGAAATGAAGGAACATCGGAAACTCAAACAGGAAGGACGAAGGAATGGAGTACGGAGTGGAAATTCCGGGAGAATTGTGTTTCCTGCACTGGAGTTGTAACTTATGCCAATTTAGCTCAAGATGATGATGGTGAGGCTGAGGTGTGCGTCTCACCTCCAGCTGCAAGACGCGAAACAGAATAGCGTGCGTGAGCCACCTGTGATTCAGTGGTCGCTGGCAGCTGGCACACCGCGGAAGTCGTAAGCGGCGTCTACATGATGGATGGGTCGTGTAGTGTTACGCTGCGAGTCGCACTTCCCCTGATGACCATATTTGGCGGGCAAGGACCGACGGGTGATTCCGAAGCTGAGAGGCACTTGATGGGCTGTGCAACCCAGCGAAGGGAGGCTGTATCTCTCCTGCACCGCTTCGCTTTTTGTCTGGGAACATTGAATGGACGCAGCGGCCACTGTGCAACTCATTGACAAGGATCTTCCTTTCTCTCAGCTTTATGCAAGCTGCACCCACAATGCACCACAACAGTACCTCTTGATGAGCTAAGTTGGTGGTGGCAGCATCCATGCTTAATTAGTCTCCTTTGACAGTTCAAATGTCATAGGCCATCGTGGCGGAGCGCGGGGTGCAGCGCCCATGCAGGGAATGCCTCCACGCCACGCTCCATAACACATCATGTAGACGCCGCTTTAGAGGCGCGGGACTGTTTCTCGTCGACACCACCAACAGGTTCCCGAGGCAGGAGAGAAACAGTGGAAGCCCTGGAGGATGAGCCACGTGGGATGCCGTCCTGCAGGAAGTGTGTCCTTCAGGAGGGGTGTCCTGAGGTGTTGTCCGGGTGTGGGGACTCTGGGTACATGAGGCTGTTAGCTCCCCTGCGCCGCTGCTGGAATACGAGGCTGCCAAACTTGTACACCAACTTTCTCTCCGGCACTGAGATGAGCATGCCTGTCTTGTAATGGTACCTGCGGAGAAGGAAGCCCGGGTCAGGTCAACGGAAATGCTTTGGCCCTATACTGCACATTCTCGTGTTGTCCCTGGGTTTGTACTTGCACCAACTCCCTCCCACTTGCTGCTGTTTGTGTCTTTGAAAATTACAATTGTCTCATTTTATTAATTCATTTATTCATTAATGTTAAGTAGGTACTCTCTCATACTTTATGGTTTCATTCACTGTCTTTTAGAATCAGACATTACATTAAAAGGAAACATAAAAGAGAGCACAGTAATGACCCACTTAGGAATGAACTGAACAATGAAGTCACTGCATCTCACCGCGAAAGATAATTTTGTTCGTCACAGAGAGAGAGAGAGAGAGAGAGAGAGAGAGAGAGAGGAAGTGTTCCTAGAAATTAATTGAAGCCAGTTCATCACAAGTACTAAATTGCGTTGCGTTTCGCAAGTGTCCTTACATGATAAAAAAAAAAAAGACGAAACCCATTAACCCCTTCATTACCGTGACGCATTTCCATATTCATTCCGGTTACTGTTTGGTGATTTAATACAGCTTCAGAAACTCATATGGGGGATTAGAATAGTGAAGGTTATAGCCATTAATCTTCTGACCTCCACAGACCCTTCCTAATCTCAATATAATGGTCTATTCATACACAAATCTCAAGATAAAACTGTGTCCAGTATTGAAGTGGCTAATGATATGATAATGATTTGTTTTTACGGTTTTTTAGGGTTTCTTGTGTTACCTGAGTGCTCTAGCGAAGTAGTCGTAAGGGAGGGTGTTCTGGTTAGGCCTGCGTTGCCCCCAGCGTAGGGACACCTCATGGGGACTGGTGAGGCGGAAGGTTCTCTCCTCTTGGTTCTCCCAGCGGATGATAGCGGGGTTACAGGCGGGGTCTTCTAGTAGGTCGAGAAGGAACTCCCAAAGCTTAGGTCCCCGGTCCCTGCGTGTGTCCGCTGGGGAAGACGGAAATTTAGAAGTGGTGGTATAGTAGTAGTGGTTGTTGTAGTAGAAGCATTGGTGGTGTTGGTGGTGGTGTTGTGAAGTTTATTTACTTATGCAATCAGTTCAGACTGCAATTTTAGGCAAACACTGATGTAACAACAACAACAACAACAACAGCAATTCAAGCAACATAGATGTAACCTGCCTAAACATAATATATCATCAAACAAATGTGAATACGTGACTGATTGATTAGTAAGGCAAGAAAAATATTACCAAATTAAATGAAGAAAGTTACAATGTTAACAACAGCAAAAAGAAAATAAACACACACACACACACACACACACACACACACACACACACACACACACACACACACACACACACACACACACCTTCATTCCACCCATTTCCTTACAAGAAGAAAAGCAAAGGTGAGGAGGAAAAATGAATAGAGAAAAAAGGCCTTATGGAACAAGCAAGGGTCACCAAAAGGAGACCAAGGGAAGGAGGGAGGGAGGGAGGGTGTTTGGGAAAGTGAAGGCTGGAAAACGAAGGAGGAAAAACCAGTGGAAGGCGAATTACGGTGTTGCAAGAAGGCGGGTTTCCGGGGCTGGGAGTAGAACACTGTATTATGAGAACCTGGTCAGAAGTATGCTGTGTTTTTGTTTATCGTATATTTGATATTGTATCGCAGGAACTTGCAGGTTAGCTAGTCATAAGGTCATAAGGAACACCTGGCGAGCGTGCCTTTGCTGGTGCTTCGTTAATTAATGATGAGGTTACCTGTTTCTTGTGAAAGTCTTGTTGTTGTTGTTGTTGTTGTTTATCATTATCTTCATTATTTGTATCATCATTATTCTACTCCTTCACTGCCTGTTTTTGTCGTCATTATCATCAACATCATAGCTATTACCGCGATTGTCATCATTCATCTAATAATCCTCCTTCTTTTCCTCCTAATTTTTCTCTCTTCTTCTAACCTCTCTTTCTTCCCGTCTGTGTTGGCTACATTTTCACTCCTGGCTCACCCTCCTCCTTCCCTCCCCGCAACTCACCACCACCTCGCTGAATATCATAACCTGCCACCACCACCACCTCCTCCTCCTCCTCCTCCTTTACTCAGCCTCAAAGCACCGCCATCTTGACGTTCCCTGCACCTAACACAGCCACACACCTGCACACTTGTTCCCAGTCACAACACAGCCAGCCAGTCACTGAGCCACACCTGTCCCCAGTCACAACACAGCCAGCCAGCCACTGAGCCACACCTGTCCTCAGTCACAACACAGCCACTGAGCCACACTTGACATAACACCTGGAGCTAAGGGAAAGAATAATCAAGACGAGCAAAGCCACACAAACACACAGACACACAGGTGAGCCTTACCTTGCTGGCCGGGGAGCGGTGACAGTGAAGAGGGCGAAGGTGATGAAGGCGAGGAGGAGGTGGGCAGATGTCCTACTGGGAGGTACTGGGGCGTCATGGGGAGGGAAGCGGACGGTGGTGATGGCGTCGAGTCTCCAGTACATTCGAAGGGCAAGGAATACCCAGGCTGGTAGACCCCCATGGTGTTGTGCCCCATCCCAGGGAAATCTCCTGAGGCCGGGGGAAGCGTGCCCTCAGTGGTGTAGGAGGCGGCGGTGTCCCCGGGGTAGGTGTTGTGGTGATAGGGGACGTCCTGCCAGGTAACACAGGAGGTTTGGTACAGGGGGGGTTGAGGCCTCGCCAGAAGCTCGTGGTACGTGGTGGGGGTGGTAGGGTTCTGTAGGATGTATGGTGAGGGCGGTGCTGTTGGTGGTGAGTTCTGGTGGTGGTGGTGGTGGGAGTAGTGGTGGTGGTGGTGGTCGTGTTGGTGGTGAAGGTGGTGTCGGTAATGGCGGTCTGCAGGGTGGGAGAAATAAGTCATTGTAGAGCATATTTACTTATCTAGTTTGCTTGAGTTAATGATGTGGTTTAAAAGGAACGTGGGATGTTAATTAGTGCCTTGATGTGCGAGGCTTGAGGTGAGGCAGGTGTGTACAATTTACATGTTCATTAATAAGACGGAAGAGACAATTTGAGGTTCAGGTAATATAACACACACATACACACACACCCCATCCCCATATGTATATTTTCAGTATGTATGTACTGCAATTCCTAATAAACCGTATATTATTTTATTTTATTATTACACACACACCTTGTCTCTGGCAGTGGTCCAAGTACTCTCGAAATTTTCTAAAGAAGAGTTCTCCATAGACAGGATGAACCTCCATGAAGTGACTCTGGCTCATGGCACACAGCTGGGAGCCCGTGCACTCCGCGAAGCAGGCCAGGTTGCCAAAGTCAATGTTGTTCTCGTAGCATATTGTTTTCAGCCATTCCTGAACTTGCTGTTGTGAAGAGGAGGAAATGTTATGGCTGCTATATAACACAATCTAATTTAACTCTCTCTCTCTCTCTCTCTCTCTCTCTCTCTCTCTCTCTCTCTCTCTCTCTCTCTCTCTCTAACTGTAATTTGTCATGAAATCATAATCTTCGTCTTCATTATCATCATCATCATAATCATCATCATCAACAACAACAAAAACAACAACAACAACAACAACTACTACTACTACTACTACTACTACTACTACTACTACTACTACTACTACTACTACTACTACTCACCGCACTAGTCCACTGGTTGACGGGATAGCAGTGGTAGGTGGTAGTGGAGCCGAAACCCAGGATGTCTTGCTTGGTGTCGCTGTGCATGGCGTCCTGGTGGTAGGAGGAGGGCCAGCCACGTCTTGAGGAGATACAGAGGGACATTGTGAGTGGTAGTTATGAGGAGGTGATGGATAGGAGGCTCATAAGGATACTACTACTACTACTACTACTACTACTACTACTACTACTACTACTACTACTACTGCTGCTGCTGCTGCTAATACTTCTACTTTTTTTATGGAAGAGGGGAAAAGTGGCCAAGGACAAAAAAAATATAAAAGGCCCACTCAGTCGCCAGTTCTCTTACAGGTCCGAAAGAGTTACTACTAGTAAACTACTACTACTACTACTACTACTACTACTAGTAGTAGTACTGATCTTAAACTTATTAGTGTTAACCTTCTTTCGTGATTTATTTCTGTCCTTTTATCATTCTCTAATTATATTTACTTATAAATTATAAACATATTTTATTTGTTATTTAACTTTAAAAGGTATTTCGTTTTACTTGTTTTTCGTGTGTTTCTGAGTAGGAGAATGATGCAACACACAGTTTCATATTCAAGCCACACGTGGGCTCAAACACCCCTCCCCCCGCCTCTCTCTCTCTCTCTCTCTCTCTCTCTCTCTCTCTCTCTCTCTCTCTCTCTCTCTCTCTCTCTCTCTCTCTCTCCAGTGCCTGCATGGCAAACGCGGGTACAACTTACACTTCACACCAGGTCATCTATTTGTACAGGTAAAGGTGAGACATTTCGTACGCCACACCCGCTCATCTTCTTCCTAAGAGCTAACAGTGATTAATTCCTCGCCACGCGAAAGTCATTATCATGGTGAACGCTGCCAAAACACTGACCTGTCTTGTGGCACCGAGTCATTGGATCAGACCACTCGGCGGGTGTTCCTGTCAAACCTCGTTTCCTGTGATGACACACACACACACACACACACACACACACACACACACACACTGTAACGGAAATAATAAGGAAAGCTTTGACCCAAACTACTACTACTACTATTACCACTGTTAGTGCGGCTACTACTACTTTTATTACTACTTCTACTATTACTACTACTACTACTACTACTATTACTACTACTACTACTACTACAACGTACAGAGAGTGCTACTTGTAGGATCCTCTGGCTTCTTGCATCATCTATTGTTTTCTTATGATTTTTTTCCTAAGATAGATAAGTGAATGTAATACAATTTTCATAACCATCCTGTTCGTGTGTGTGTGTGTGTGTGTGTGTGTGTGTGTGTGTGTGTGTGTGTGTGTGTGTGTGTGTGTGTGTGTGTGTGTTTCGTATCCTCTCCTCACCTCTTCATCTTCAGGACATGACGCTGAAGAAGGTGTGACGGTGACAAATGTGACGCGAAAGGATGTTCTTCTATCAGTGTTATCTTTACCTCACCCACACTCCTCTGCCCTCTCTCTCTCTCTCTCTCTCTCTCTCTCTCTCTCTCTCTCTCTCTCTCTCTCTCTCTCTTACTTTTCACGTCAGTTTGCTTAGAATAGTAGTATTAGTATTAGTATAAGTATTAGTTTTATTATTATTATTATTAGTATTAGTAGTGGTAGTAGTAGTAGTAGTAGTGGTGCTGGTGATGCTAGTGGTGGTGGTGGTTATGGTTGTGGTGTATAAACTGAATATCATCATTGTCTGTTGACTTTGTTAAATATAAAAAAAAGTTTGTCCTTCTGATTATAATTCTCTTTATGTGTGTGTGTGTGTGTGTGTGTGTGTGTGTGTGTGTGTGTGTGTGTGTGTGTGTGTGTGTGTGTGTGTGTGTGGGTGTGTGTGTGGGTGGGTGGGTCGGAGGGTGGTTGGGTGGGTGGTTCTCGTCAGCGGAAGGTAAATACACACACACACAAAAAAAAAAAAAAAAAAAAAAGGCAGCACCAAGAGCAGAAGTATTATTATCGTCATTATTACTATTATTATTATTATTATTATTATTATTATTATTATTATTATTATTATTATTATTATTATTATTATTATTATTATTATTATTATTATTATTACTATTATTATCATTGTTATTATCATCATTATTATCATCATTGTCATGATTACGTTGAATAATAATAATAATGTTAATAATGATAATAACAACTGTATCAGAATGAATGAAGAGAACATTTCACGAAGCAATACCATCAGTGTCAATATAAGTCAAGCTCAAATTCAATTGGTTCCCCAAATATGAAT
Source organism: Portunus trituberculatus (assembly GCF_017591435.1). Taxonomy (NCBI): domain Eukaryota; kingdom Metazoa; phylum Arthropoda; class Malacostraca; order Decapoda; family Portunidae; genus Portunus; species Portunus trituberculatus. Next base: position 8,299,064 of record NC_059288.1, read on the forward strand.
AAACATGCATTTCTATGAACGGAGGAGTCGTTTTGCCTTATTTTTGTGGAGGTTGAAAGGCACGGCAGAGAGAGAGAGAGAGAGAGAGAGAGAGAGAGAGAGAATCATATTGCGACACTACATAATATACTGCGCAGTGTTCATTTGTATTTGATTATATGATACCTCTATTCATTTGTGTTGAGCAGACAGTCCTACCCTTACTACTACTACTACTACTACTACTACTACTACTACTACTACTACTACTACTACTACTACTACTTTTACCACCTAACTTCACCTTGGTCGTCATCACAATAAGGAAACTTTCACTCCTTTACAATGTCGTGTCATTTGTGTATTTTGCTTCGTCCATCGAAGGAGGAAAAACCTGCGAAAATTGTGTTTTTATAAATGCGAACGAATATGTATTACTATTTAATTTTTCTCTTTATTTACTTTGCCGAAGGGAAAATTGTGTCATGAGAGAGAGAGAGAGAGAGAGAGAGAGAGAGAGAGAGAGAGAGAGAGAGAGAGAGAGAGAGTAATGTAAAAATGTAGTATTGTTGAAAAGTAAAAATCAATAATCGAATGAATGAATGAAATGAATGAATGAGATACACAAGAAGATAAGAATTTGAGTGATGGAGTGATTGAGTGAGTGATTGAGTGAGTGAGTGAATAAACACGATGCTGAGAGGCGCGACTTTTATCTTTGTCTTTATTCATGACGAAACTCACGGAGATAAGAATGTAAATTAACGCCAGTCTCTCTCTCTCTCTCTCTCTCTCTCTCTCTCTCTCTCTCTCTCTCTCTCTCTCTCTCACACACACACACACACACACACACACACACACACACACACACACACACACACACACATTTATCCCCCAAAAAAACTTTCTAATCCAATGCCTCAATTTATTAAACACCAAATCCTGTCACATCCTCACACACACACACACACACACACACACACACACACACACACACACACACACACACACACCCCACTGTCACTCTGATATACTCCTCCTCCTCTTTGACAAATACACACCGCACTATAATTTCATACTTGTGTCGAACGCACAGACATAGACACATAGAAAATACACCGTTACAAACATACTCTACTAAGCACATCTTCATTCCCCCTGTACACTGCCAAATACCTTCGTTTTTACCATAACACCACCCTGTATACACCCTGTCAAATACCTGCACTTCACCTGACACCCACACACTCTGACAAGCACCCCTATACATATTTTGTCAACCCCTCCCCCAACACACACACACACACACACACACACACACACACACACACACACACACACACACACACACACACACACTCTATCACTCCCACACACCCTGCTTAACACTCATTATGCCACAGCCCAACAAACAGACTATCAAACACACACACACACACACACACACACACACACACACACACACACACACACACACACATATACACACACACATGTACACAGACACACCCTGCTACATCTCTTCTCAGCCTTGCCACGCTCTCACATGTCTCCTGCTGAACGCCCTGGCACAGTAGCATACCCTACCAGCCTGACATGCTCATTTACTCACGGGTCAAGATGCATCTCCTCCAGATCACTGGTCAGGCTGTGAAGTTGAGGCGGGGACATTCCTAGAGCCATGCCGAGCTCCCTCACCTTCAGAAGTTACACTGGAGCCCCCAAGCCTGGACACCGCGCCTATATACTACATTCAGCTTCCCGTCAACAGGGATGGGGGGAGGGAGGGGAGGGGCAGCACGGGAAGTGTGAGAAGTAAGAAAGATCTTTTAACTATATTATAAAAAAAAGTTTAATTTCTGATAATTTGAGAGGCTCCAATTGGCCAGTAGGCAAGCCCCGCCCTGCGCCACGCGGCTCTGCCATTGGTGGAAGGACACAAACCTCACGGCGTATTGTCAGAAGCTCCTCGCCTCCCCCTCTGTTATTTTAGCTTGCTGTTTGTTTGTTTGATCTGATTTTTTATTTAGCTTTGTTTCACTTCCTTCATTTCTTTTTTCCTCGTTCCTCCTTGCTTCTGGTGGAGGTGGTGGCGTTGGTGGCGGTGTTCATTCGTGCTTGTTGGTGCATTTTCATAAAAAAAGCTCCAATGATAATAAGGATAATGATCGTAATAAAACCAATCAAAATATTAATGATAACAAATGGAACAGTAAAATTAATGGTAATTATAAGAAAAATGAAAATAATAATAATAACAATAATAATGACAATAGAAATAATAATAGTTATTATTATTATTGTTATTATTACTAATATTAACATTATCATTGTTATCATTATTGTAATTTTTATTGTCAAGATTTTTCCTATTCTATTAGGATTAATAGTGTTATATTGACTGTTACTACTACTGCTGCTACTACTAATACCACTGCAACTACTACTACTACAACTACTACTACTACTACTACTACTACTACTACAACTACTACTACTACTACTACTACTGCTAGTAATACTACTAATACTAATACCACCACCACCACCACCACAACCACCGCAGCTGCCGCCGCCACTGCCACCACCACCACCACCACCGCCACCACCACCACCACCACCACCACCACCACCACTACTACTACTACTACTACTACTACTACTATCTTTGCTACTATTATTACTACTACTACTATTACTACTATTATTACTACTACTAGTATTACTACATTACTACTACTACTACTACTACTACTACTACTACTACTACTACT
>NC_059288.1:8309316-8316816 GCF_017591435.1 Portunus trituberculatus
CCCTCAAGTTACTGCCCTACTGTTTTGATTTCCTGCCTTTCTTAAGTTTTTTATATTCCTTCATATTTTAGAAACACACACACACACACACACACACACACACACACACACACACACACACACACACACACACACACACACACACAAGGAAAACAGCCACTTACCTCTCGTCGTGGTAAGTAGATGAGGTTGCGACTTTAGCTGCATTAGGAGTTGTAGTAGCAAGCAGCAGCAGCAGCAGTAGTAGTGGTGATAATGTTAGTGGTATCAGAAGTGGTAGCAGTTATAGTAGCAATTATGGCGGTGGTGGTGATTGAAATAGTAAAAATGGTAGGAGGAACTTTGGCTGTGGTAGTAGTAGTAGTAGTAGTAGTAGTAGTAGTAGTAGTAGTAGTAGTAGTAGTAGTAGTAGTAGTAGTAGTAGTAGTAGCAGTAGTAGTAGAGGTAATAGTAGAAGCAGCAGTATCAGTAGTAGGAATAGCGGCCCGGTGCACGCCCCAATATGAACTAAGATGATAGATAAGTCCCTGAGTTGGTGGCGTGCGTGGCTTCTCTGTATCGCTTGTTCCGTGTAAGTGGTATCTGTTGTGGACGGTGCGATTCACGGAAGGCGACGAGTGTCCTGCGCCTTACCCTTTCACGTGAGAGTGAGAGAGAGAGAGAGAGAGAGAGAGAGAGAGAGAGAGTGTGTGTGTGTGTGTGTGAATGACGTATTAGATTACATAAAAAGTACATGTAAATGATGTAATTATCTGCTGTCTTTCGTGTACTTACCCAGATTGACCGTAAAGGCGTGAATCAGTACGCAATATTCCTGATTTTGTGCTTTGCTTACTACTGGTGCAGGCGCCGAGCTTTGAGAGGCGAGTGTTTGATAAGTTACTTGGTATTTTCGGTCCAGCACGGGAGTTAGCAGATGATAAAACACGGATAGTGCTATTTTTCCCTTGTCATAAAGATAAGTTATAACATCAACTGCGTCAATGTTAGCCTACCATTACATTTCTTCTACACTTTCATCACACACACACACACACACACACACACACACACACACACACATATATAGACACACATGCACACACACACACACACACACACACACACACACACACACACACACACACACACACACACATACACACACATACACATATAGACACACATGCACACACACACACACACACACACAGGTGGAGAGCGGGGTATCATAAATTCCACCATTGCGAGGAAACAGTTGTTATCTCTGAGCACGAGAGAGAGAGAACCGTCATCATCTCCTGCACATGTTCCTCTATTTACACCGCCAGATAACCAAGTGACTCGATGAAGAAGTAACAGCAGGAAAATAATAGAAAAGACGAGTGATCATAGTAATTATCTGCCTCACCTGTCTCCTCCACGTAAGACTAAAGGACCATAATGATGAGGGTGGCAAGGTGTTCAGGCTACATCATTCAGGCTGACGATTATTTACTCTCTCTCTCTCTCTCTCTCTCTCTCTCTCTCTCTCTCTCTCTCTCTCTCTCTCTCTCTCTCTCTCTCTCTGATATCTGAGCAGGTAATTATCTTATCGTAGTATCTTATCATGTCAACGAAAGGAGATGCATAAAGGAAGAAAAAGAAGAGAATTGAAAGGAAATAGGAAAAAAAAGCACTGTACATTAACGATATTAATTAGAAAGAGAAAGAATGAACAGTGTGTAGAGGAGGAGGAAACGGAGGAGGGAGAGGAGGAGCAGGAGGGAGGAGGGGGACGAGGAAGGAGGGTTAAAAGGAGGAGGAGGATATGCAAAAGCCGAAAAGGGACATTCATGGAAACTCCAAACAGCAATAAACCATGTGTTCTGTTCTCTACTTATGGGTTTGGGTAACTATTCTATATACTCCCGCTGTTAGTGACGGAGGGACAGGATAGCACAGAAGAAGGCTCCCTCGCTCCTCCTAACCTTTCAATCAAAGCAAGCAGGAAAATGAAATGGAAATGATACCATAGTTCATGAAAAAAAAAACATGGAATTTGAGAGGAAAGTAAGAGAGATGAGGTGTACTTTTAACCCTTTCAGTATCATGACTCGTTTTCATATTCATTCTGCTTGCTATTTGGTGATTTTAGACAGCTTCAGAAACTCATATGGGGGTTGAAATAGTGAAGACGCTGGCCAGTAATCTTCTGGCCTGCATAAACCCTTCCTAATGTGAATAAAATGGTCTAATCGTACACAAACCCTAAAATAAAAACGTGTTCCAGTACTAAAGGAGTTAAAATAATGAAGACTGTGGCCATTAATCTTCTGACCTCCATAGACCCTTCCTAATGTCAACAAAATGGTCTAATCGTACACAATCCCCAAGGTAAAAATGTGTCCCAGTACTGAAGGGCTTAATAGGAGGAATCATGATATTTGTGCCATCTCATGAGACTTTTTCCCTTTAATACTTTGATTCACTAACTAGGTGGCTGTAGTGATGGCTGACTCGATTCATTTTACCATTACTATGAGGAGGAGGAAAAAGAGGAGGAGGAGGAGAAGGAGGAGGAAAAAGAAGGAGGAGAAGTAGGAGGATGGGGAGGGAAGAGGAGGAGGAGGAGAACATGAGGAGGAGGAGGTGGAGGATGTAACAGAAAGCACGCTGGCTTATAAGGAGAATGCTTGTTTTATTACGTCTGTACTGAGGAGGAGGAGGAGGAGAAGGAAGAGGAGGAGGATAGAAGAGGACAAAAGAGAAAGAAAAGGACTTGAAAGAAAAGAAAGATGAAAAAAGCAGGAGAAAGTGGCGGATTTTAGAAGAGCTTAACTGCAGTGTGGAGAAGACGGAGGAGGAGGAGGAGGAGGAGGAGGAGGAGGAGGAGGAGGAGGAGGAGGAGGAGGAGGAGGAGGAGGAGGAGGAGGAGGAGGAGGAGTTGAAAGAGAGGAAGAAGGAGGAGGAGGACCAGAGAAAATCGAATAAAGGGCAAATATATAAATTAAGAGACTATACTGAACACTTAGAGAAGGAAAAAATATTGTGAATGTAAAAACTAAACAGAAGCTAAGAGAAGAAAGAGGAGGAGGAGGAGGAGGAGGAGGAGGAGGAGGAGGAGGAGGAGGAGGAGGAGGAGGAGGAACAGGAAAAAGGTGAATAAAACTTACGTAACGAATCAAAATAAACAAACCAAGCAAAAAAAGAAACGGACACACACACACACACACACACACACACACACACACACACACAGAGAGAGAGAGAGAGAGAGAGAGAGAGAGAGAGAGAGAGAGAGAGAGAGAGAGAGAGAGAGAGAGTGTGTAGGTTTATCACGGACACATACACACACAGACAAACGGACAAACATATATGAAGTAGAAATATAGTAAGGTGCAGGACACACACACACACACACACACACACACACACACACACACACACACACACACACACACACACACACACACACACACACACACACACACACACACACACACACACATATAGACAGACAAACAGACAGACAAATGTAAACTGGAATTCATTGGGGTAGGTAGACAGACAAGTAGAGAAACAAACGGAAAGCTAGACAGACAGACAAATACTGAGACAGACAGACAGATAAAGAGACAGACAAACAGACAGACAGGCAAATATTGGGAATGACAGACACACAAATTAACATTGAGACAGATAGGCAGGCAAACATTGAGAGACACAGACAGACAGACAGACAAACAGGCAAACATTGAGACAGACAGACAGACAAACAGACAGATAGACAGACAGATAGACAAACATTGGGACAGACAGACAGACAAAGAGGCAAATATTGAGACAGACAGACGCAGACAGACAGACAAACAAACATTGAGACAGGCATGCAGACAGACAGACAAACAAACATTGAGACAGACAGTCAGACAGATAGACATTGAGATAGACAGACAGGCAGGCAAGCAAGTATTGAGACAGACATACAACCAGGCAAACATGGAGACAGGCAGGTAGGCAAACATTCAGAGAGACAGACAGACAGACACACTAAAGGTTCAGCAAGGCGGTTCAGATTAAAGGTTCATCAAAACGTTTACGAGGCAATGATGTTTGTTCTCGTGTTGTGTTTGTGGCGTGCATTCCAGACTGTGACCACCACCACCACCACAAACACCAACACCACCACCAACACCACCAACAGGAGGAGGAGGAGGAGGAGGAGCAGGAAGAGCAGGAGGAGTAGGAGGAGGAGAAGGAGGAGAAGGAACCAATGAAAGACTGATTTCTCTTTGTCTTCATCGGTCTGTCTGACTGTCGTTTGTCTATATAACTTATGCTTGTGTGTGTGTGTGTGTGTGTGTGTGTGTGTGTGTGTGTGTGTGTGTGTGTGTGTGTGTGTGTGTGTGTGTGTATGTATGTGGGGTTGCTTGTCGGTTTACGGGTCTCTCTCTCTCTCTCTCTCTCTCTCTCTCTCTCTCTCTCTCTCTCTCAATCAATCAATCACTCAATCAACGCTGAAGAAGACCAGCAACATTTAAAAACCGAATACCTGCACGAGAAATGAATAAATATGTACATACGAAATTCCAGCCAAATTTTGAGAGTGATAAAATTAATAAAGAACTTCACCTGAATCGTGTGGTTGTGATTTTTATTGAGGAAAACCGAGACCGCTTCGAGTCCCGCGGCGGCGAGGGTGAAGTGCGGCCGAGATACCGTGAAGCGTTCCTCTTTTGTCCCTCCGTCAGGTAACTCCGGTGAGCGAACACGGCCGCAGATAACAGGGTAAATTATGACGAAGACGCACCCGCACCTCTTCTCACTTTCCAGAGAGAGAGAGAGAGAGAGAGAGAGAGAGAGACATAGGCATAGACATAGACATAGACAGGAACAAAGACAGGAACGAAGACAGGGACAGAAAGAGACAGACAAATAGATAGATAGATAGATAGATAGATAGATAGATAGAGAGAGAGAGAGAGAGAGAGAGAGAGAGAGAGAGAGAGAGAGAGAGAGAGAGAGAGAGAGAGAGAGAGAGAGAGAGAGAGAGAGAGAGAGAGAGAGAGAGAGAGAGAGAGAGAGAGAGAGAGTAATAGTGATGTCAATGTTAGCTGTTAGACAAAACTCTGTCACAGGAATACTCTGAAGCAAGGAAAATCAGACTTTTATTCAACCTTACTTTTGATTAATTCGTTGCTGTATTCCTTCATCTTCAAAACACACACTAATGGAGGGTTGGTGGATGACGTTCAGGAAAACACTAACATGCTTTTTTTGAGGTAAACATTCGATAGGATACAGTTATATCATTTGCTTTTAATATCTGTAGAAACATATCCTTGTATACACACACACACACACACACACACACACACACACACACACACACATATGGACGCACGCTTTTTTAAGGTATACGTTCGTAATAATCCAGATCATTGCTATTAATATCTGTAGAAACACATCCTTGTACACACACACACACACACACACACACACACACACACACACGCACACACACTATGCGTTTTTTCCCAGCGCATTACTGTTAACACCACGCCACAAGACAGGATGTGTTGAAGGAGTGTTGAGTTTTGAGGCGTGTGAACCACAGCCACCTAATTGTGTTTCCTCTGTCCTGATCGTTCCTTAGCATGTCAAAACCAACCTATAAATCACTCAAGGAAAAGAAAAATATAGGTACTCAAACGTATCTCAGTGCAAGTCAACGATAGTAAACTACATAGGCGAAAAAATGTATTCAGTGTAGATAGAAAGGAGGCGCCCTTCAATCCACAACGATACCCTGGTTCTTTGAGGAGGTTTGAGTGAGACAGAGTAGGATTATTTTTGTACTGCACGCATGACTATACTTATAGACCAAGTATGTGTATATATGTGTGTGTGTATTGCTCGTATTCTCAAATACTTCTGTGCTTCACATCAACTTTTTGAAAAGGCTTAATTTATCTAAGCTTACACGAGTTTTTAAGGAGTTTTAAGGTGTTTTTACGGTTCTAGAGGCGGAAGGGCAAGATTTCTGCATTATTAACGGGAGAAACCCTCCTGAAAACCCCGCTAATCATCTGTGACCTTGGAAAACAATCGTAATGAGAGAGTAGAGTGATTATTTCAAGATGTTTTTACAGTTCTATAAGCAGAATAGCAACATTTCTGCATTATTAATTGGAGAAACCCTCTTGAAAACACCGTTTATCATCCCTGTGGCCTTGGAAAATAGTCGTGGCGAGAGAGAGGAGCGATTTTTATGTTTTTTTTTACTGTTCTAGAGGAAGAGTGACAAGATTTCTACATTATTAACTGAAGAAACACTCTTGATAACCCCGCTAATCATCCCTGTGGCCTTGGAAAATAGTTGTGGTGAGAGAGCAAAGCGTTTCTGAACACGGATTTAAATCACCATCGGGCGGTTGCCGTGAATCACATAAAGCAACAAGACATCAGGAAATAGAAAATGTTACTTCCAGATGCTGTGACTTCAGTACCGGCGGAAGGAGTGATAAGAGAACGTTCGGTGGCCGCTTGACGTCATCTGATCCGTCAAGTTTGTGGCCAACATGCTCGGCACACGATCTATTAATTGGTGACTTCCGAGCCCTTCTTGTCTGGAACCTGTGACGTCATTTCCTGCCATATCAGACTCACCTCTCTCTCTCTCTCTCTCTCTCTCTCTCTCTCTCTCTCTCTCTCTCTCTCTCTCTCTCTCTCTCTCTCTCTCTCTCTCTCTCTCTCTCTCTCTCTCTCTCTCTCTCTCTCTCTCTATCTCTCTCTCTCTCTCTCTCTCTCTCTCTCTCTCTCTCTTTATATATATATATATATATATATATATATATATATATATATATATATATATATATATATATATATATATATATATATATATATATATATATATATATATATATATATATATATATATATATATATATATATATATATATATATATATATATATATATATATATATATATATATATATATATATATATATATATATATATATATATATATATATATATATATATATATATATATATATATATATATATATATATATATATATATATATATATATATATATATATATATATATATATATATATATATATATATATATATATATATATATATATATATATATATATATATATATATATATCTTTCTCTCATTTCTTTTCTTATGACATCTCGGAAATTTAATCAAACTGGCCATGAGGTATGTGCATCAGGCGAGCAGTGCGGTACAAGGCTGGTGACCCTCTGTGCTGTTTGAAAGGATATTTTTAGCGTGAAATTTTGGTATGATTAGATGATTTTATTGACATTCGGATGGGTCAGAAGATTAAAAGCCAGTCTTCACTATTCTAATTCCCACACATGTTTCTGAAGCTGTATAAAATCACCAAATAGTAAGCATAATGATTACGGAAACGTGTTGTGGTACTGAAGAGGTTAATAGTTAATAGCATATAAATTTTGTTAACATGTTACTAAACAGAACAAACGCCCTTAAAA